>NC_091462.1:121247663-121435163 GCF_027789765.1 Dendropsophus ebraccatus
CAGGAATAGCAGAGAATGGCGTCTTACATCCCTCCCAGACCCCATCAGGAATAGCAGAGAATGGCGTCTTACATCCCTCCCAGACCCCATCAGGAATAGCAGAGAATGGCGTCTTACATCCCCCCCAGACCCCATCAGGAATAGCAGAGAATGGCGTCTTACATCCCTCCCAGAGGTCATCAGGAATAGCAGAGAATGGCGTCTTACATCCCTCCCAGGACCCCATCAGGAATAGCAGAGAATGGCGTCTTACATCCCTCCCAGACCCCATCAGGAATAGCAGAGAATGGCGTCTTACATCCCTCCCAGAGGTCATCAGGAATAGCAGAGAATGGCGTCTTACATCCCTCCCAGACCCCATCAGGAATAGCAGAGAATGGCGTCTTACATCCCCCCCAGACCCCATCAGGAATAGCAGAGAATGGCGTCTTACATCCCCCCCAGACCCCATCAGGAATAGCAGAGAATGGCGTCTTACATCCCCCCCAGACCCCATCAGGAATAGCAGAGAATGGCGTCTTACATCCCTCCCAGACCCCATCAGGAATAGCAGAGAATGGCGTCTTACATCCCTCCCAGACCCCATCAGGAATAGCAGAGAATGGCGTCTTACATCCCTCCCAGACCCCATCAGGAATAGCAGAGAATGGCGTCTTACATCCCTCCCAGACCCCATCAGGAATAGCAGAGAATGGCGTCTTACATCCCTCCCAGACCCCATCAGGAATAGCAGAGAATGGCGTCTTACATCCCCCCCAGACCCCATCAGGAATAGCAGAGAATGGCGTCTTACATCCCTCCCAGACCCCATCAGGAATAGCAGAGAATGGCGTCTTACATCCCTCCCAGACCCCATCAGGAATAGCAGAGAATGGCGTCTTACATCCCTCCCAGAGGTCATCAGGAATAGCAGAGAATGGCGTCTTACATCCCTCCCAGAGGTCATCAGGAATAGCAGAGAATGGCGTCTTACATCCCTCCCAGACCCCATCAGGAATAGCAGAGAATGGCGTCTTACATCCCGCCCAGACCCCATCAGGAATAGCAGAGAATGGCGTCTTACATCCCTCCCAGAGGTCATCAGGAATAGCAGAGAATGGCGTCTTACATCCCCCCCAGACCCCATCAGGAATAGCAGAGAATGGCGTCTTACATCCCTCCCAGACCCCATCAGGAATAGCAGAGAATGGCGTCTTACATCCCTCCCAGAGGTCATCAGGAATAGCAGAGAATGGCGTCTTACATCCCTCCCAGACCCCATCAGGAATAGCAGAGAATGGCGTCTTACATCCCTCCCAGATCCCATCAGGAATAGCAGAGAATGGCGTCTTACATCCCTCCCAGACCCCATCAGGAATAGCAGAGAATGGCGTCTTACATCCCTCCCAGAGGTCATCAGGAATAGCAGAGAATGGCGTCTTACATCCCTCCCAGAGGTCATCAGGAATAGCAGAGAATGGCGTCTTACATCCCTCCCAGACCCCATCAGGAATAGCAGAGAATGGCGTCTTACATCCCTCCCAGACCCCATCAGGAATAGCAGAGAATGGCGTCTTACATCCCTCCCAGAGGTCATCAGGAATAGCAGAGAATGGCGTCTTACATCCCCCCCAGACCCCATCAGGAATAGCAGAGAATGGCGTCTTACATCCCTCCCAGACCCCATCAGGAATAGCAGAGAATGGCGTCTTACATCCCCCCCAGACCCCATCAGGAATAGCAGAGAATGGCGTCTTACATCCCTCCCAGACCCCATCAGGAATAGCAGAGAATGGCGTCTTACATCCCTCCCAGACCCCATCAGGAATAGCAGAGAATGGCGTCTTACATCCCTCCCAGACCCCATCAGGAATAGCAGAGAATGGCGTCTTACATCCCTCCCAGACCCCATCAGGAATAGCAGAGAATGGCGTCTTACATCCCTCCCAGACCCCATCAGGAATAGCAGAGAATGGCGTCTTACATCCCTCCCAGACCCCATCAGGAATAGCAGAGAATGGCATCTTACATCCCCCCCAGACCCCATCAGGAATAGCAGAGAATGGCGTCTTACATCCCTCCCAGACCCCATCAGGAATAGCAGAGAATGGCGTCTTACATCCCTCCCAGACCCCATCAGGAATAGCAGAGAATGGCGTCTTACATCCCTCCCAGAGGTCATCAGGAATAGCAGAGAATGGCGTCTTACATCCCTCCCAGAGGTCATCAGGAATAGCAGAGAATGGCGTCTTACATCCCTCCCAGACCCCATCAGGAATAGCAGAGAATGGCGTCTTACATCCCTCCCAGAGGTCATCAGGAATAGCAGAGAATGGCGTCTTACATCCCTCCCAGAAGTCATCAGGAATAGGAGAGAATGGCGTCTTAGATCCCTCCCAGAGGTCATCAGGAATAGCAGAGAATGGCGTCTTACATCCCTCCCAGAGGTCATCAGGAATAGCAGAGAATGGCGTCTTACATCCCTCCCAGAACCCATCAGGAATAGCAGAGAATGGCGTCTTACATCCCTCCCAGACCCCATCAGGAATAGCAGAGAATGGCGTCTTACATCCCTCCCAGACCCCATCAGGAATAGCAGAGAATGGCGTCTTACATCCCTCCCAGACCCCATCAGGAATAGCAGAGAATGGCGTCTTACATCCCTCCCAGACCCCATCAGGAATAGCAGAGAATGGCGTCTTACATCCCTCCCAGAGGTCATCAGGAATAGCAGAGAATGGCGTCTTACATCCCCCCCAGACCCCATCAGGAATAGCAGAGAATGACGTCTTACATCCCTCCCAGACCCCATCAGGAATAGCAGAGAATGGCGTCTTACATCCCTCCCAGAGGTCATCAGGAATAGCAGAGAATGGCGTCTTACATCCCTCCCAGAGGTCATCAGGAATAGCAGAGAATGGCGTCTTACATCCCTCCCAGAGGTCATCAGGAATAGCAGAGAATGGCGTCTTACATCCCTCCCAGAGGTCATCAGGAATAGCAGAGAATGGCGTCTTACATCCCTCCCAGACCCCATCAGGAATAGCAGAGAATGGCGTCTTACATCCCTCCCAGACCCCATCAGGAATAGCAGAGAATGGCGTCTTACATCCCTCCCAGAGGTCATCAGGAATAGCAGAGAATGGCGTCTTACATCCCTCCCAGACCCCATCAGGAATAGCAGAGAATGGCGTCTTACATCCCTCCCAGACCCCATCAGGAATAGCAGAGAATGGCGTCTTACATCCCTCCCAGACCCCATCAGGAATAGCAGAGAATGGCGTCTTACATCCCTCCCAGACCCCATCCGGAATAGCAGAGAATGGCGTCTTACATCCCCCCCAGACCCCATCAGGAATAGCAGAGAATGGCGTCTTACATCCCTCCCAGAGGTCATCAGGAATAGCAGAGAATGGCGTCTTACATCCCTCCCAGACCCCATCAGGAATAGCAGAGAATGGCGTCTTACATCCCTCCCAGACCCCATCAGGAATAGCAGAGAATGGCGTCTTACATCCCTCCCAGACCCCATCAGGAATAGCAGAGAATGGCGTCTTACATCCCTCCCAGAGGTCATCAGGAATAGCAGAGAATGGCGTCTTACATCCCTCCCAGACCCCATCAGGAATAGCAGAGAATGGCGTCTTACATCCCTCCCAGACCCCATCAGGAATAGCAGAGAATGGCGTCTTACATCCCTCCCAGACCCCATCAGGAATAGCAGAGAATGGCGTCTTACATCCCTCCCAGACCACATCAGGAATAGCAGAGAATGGCGTCTTACATCCCCCCCAGACCCCATCAGGAATAGCAGAGAATGGCGTCTTACATCCCTCCCAGAGGTCATCAGGAATAGCAGAGAATGGCGTCTTACATCCCTCCCAGACCCCATCAGGAATAGCAGAGAATGGCGTCTTACATCCCTCCCAGAGGTCATCAGGAATAGCAGAGAATGGCGTCTTACATCCCTCCCAGACCCCATCAGGAATAGCAGAGAATGGCGTCTTACATCCCTCCCAGACCCCATCAGGAATAGCAGAGAATGGCGTCTTACATCCCTCCCAGACCCCATCAGGAATAGCAGAGAATGGCGTCTTACATCCCTCCCAGACCCCATCAGGAATAGCAGAGAATGGCGTCTTACATCCCTCCCAGACCCCATCAGGAATAGCAGATAATGGCGTCTTACATCCCTCCCAGACCCCATCAGGAATAGCAGAGAATGGCGTCTTACATCCCTCCCAGACCCCATCAGGAATAGCAGAGAATGGCGTCTTACATCCCTCCCAGAGGTCATCAGGAATAGCAGAGAATGGCGTCTTACATCCCTCCCAGAGGGCATCAGGAATAGCAGAGAATGGCGTCTTACATCCCTCCCAGACCCCATCAGGAATAGCAGAGAATGGCGTCTTACATCCCTCCCAGACCCCATCAGGAATAGCAGAGAATGGCGTCTTACATCCCCCCCAGACCCCATCAGGAATAGCAGAGAATGGCGTCTTACATCCCTCCCAGAGGTCATCAGGAATAGCAGAGAATGGCGTCTTACATCCCTCCCAGACCCCATCAGGAATAGCAGAGAATGGCGTCTTACATCCCTCCCAGACCCCATCAGGAATAGCAGAGAATGGCGTCTTACATCCCTCCCAGACCCCATCAGGAATAGCAGAGAATGGCGTCTTACATCCCTCCCAGACCCCATCAGGAATAGCAGAGAATGGCGTCTTACATCCCTCCCAGACCCCATCAGGAATAGCAGAGAATGGCGTCTTACATCCCTCCCAGAGGTCATCAGGAATAGCAGAGAATGGCGTCTTACATCCCTCCCAGACCCCATCAGGAATAGCAGAGAATGGCGTCTTACATCCCTCCCAGAGGTCATCAAGACTCTTTTGGTTTTGTCTTCCAAGCTTCCTCTTGCATCCTACCCCACACCTGCTCAATGATGTCCATGTCTGGTGATGCAGCTGGCCAGTCCTGGGGCTCCTTTATCTTCTCTACCTTGAGGAGCTTTGATGTAGAGATGGATAGATGAGATGGAGCACCATCCTTCCATTTAGCAGGCTGTGGGCCTTGGCAGATGCCACATGGTTTATAATTGCCTTTTGTTCAGTTCTTCTGGGCGCTGATTCCACCATGGAGGACATTTCCAGACACAATCCTACAAACTCTTCTAGCTGACACAGGAGACTTGAGGTGACCAGGCCTGTTGGCTTTTGATTTTGGAACCAACAAAGGTTCCTTCTGAGCAGTTGTCTTGCGGGGTCTGCCAGACCTGGGATTGTCACACACATCTCCAGTCTCTTCAAATCTTTTTGTAATTCTTTGTAGTTGATGCTAAGAGACATAAAGGTACGGCCACCTTTGCTGGGGATTTAGGCTTCAGCCTCTTGATAATCCAGGCTTTGGTGGCACGGGAAATTTGTTGTCAGAGGTAAGGCTGCAGTTGAGGTGAAGGTCTGGGGGGCTGGAGTTCTTCTTGTACTCCGATCAGTTAGTGAGCACAGGTAAGGCTGCAACTATATTTCAGCAGTGAGGCAAATTTATTTTTCATAAAAAAAAACTCATTTGGAAGGTTTCAGCTTTCATATGAGTCATTTCTAAAATCGATGAATGAATTATAAGTCAGGTTATAAGCTTTGGTTTCCACAACATTGAGAAGCGACAGAACTTCTGTCATAGACTGTATTATACTGGAAGCCTCTCCCTATAGTGTACTATGGGAAGGCCACCTCTCAATAGTTTAGTTCACATTAATAAAGGGTTCATTTTAACCAGGGTCCTGGTCCAGTGAGGTCTAGGAGAGCATGAGGGACAGAGAGGGAAGGAAGAGCAGGGTTAGTGCAGGGAGAGTATGAGGGCAGCTTAGTGTCCTGGTTAGTGATGAGCGAGTACTAAAATGCTCGGGTGCTCATTACTCGAGACGAATATCTCCCGATACTCGAGTGCTCGTTTCGAGTAACGAACCCTATTGAAGTCAATGGGAAACTCAAGCATTTTTGCAGGGGACCCAAGTTCGGTAGAGGGAAGGTCGTGTGAAAACCTGTCAACCTCAGAAAATGATGGAAACACCACGGAAATGGACAGGAAACAGCAGGGGCAAGCAAGTGAGCCTCCCAAAAATTAGGCCAGACACGGCATGGCAGTGAGGACACAGAACCATTAAAAGTGAGTGAGGAAGCAAGTGAGCATCCCAAAAAACTGGAGTGAGGCCAGGGGCTGGGATTTATAGTGGACACGAACCTAGGTGCTGACAGCTAACTGGCTAGGCCAGCTGTCAGTCACCATCAAGGGTACACCTGATGCCGATCGACCGGGGGTGGTGAGGCCCTGGCCGCGGCTACACAAAAAAAATATATAACACAGCTGGCTGGTTGTGATCGGCGGGCCCCCGGCAACCAGTCCCGCTCCTCTGCAGACGGAGTGTGACGTCAGAGTATGGCAGTGAGGACACAGAGAACCATTAAAATTGAGTGAGGAAACAATTGAGCCTCCCAATAATTAGGCCAGACCCTGCATGGCGGAAGAAGACTTGGCAGTTGGCTGAGAATTGAAGAAGGAGGAGGAGAAGGAGGAGGAGGAGGAGGAGAGGAGATACCAAGAATCTTCATGTTGAGCTGCTTTCCCCGGGTGGACAGTTGAATTCAGGTGAAATCCAGGCTTTGTTCATTTTTATAAACGTCAGCGCTGTCAGTGGACAAGCGAGTGCGCATATCAGTGATGGCACCAGCTGCACTGAAGACCCGCTCTGACAACACGCTAGTGGCAGGCCAACACCTCCAAGGCGTAAAGCGCCAGTTGGGGCCACGTATCCAGCTTTGAAACCCAGTAGTTGTAGGAAGCAGAGTGATCGGTAAGGACGTTGGCATTGACACTTGAAAAAGAAACCAGTTCGGTTTGGAAACGCGTTGTGTTGCTTTTTAGCTATTTTTATGGGAATTTTAATAAACATTTTTATCTCCTGACACTGATCTTCCTTGGACCTGCGCCCTACAAATCCCCTACCAGGAGAGGAGGTGTTTTATTGCAGTAAGGACATTGGTATGGTCAGCAAGGTACTCATTCACCATGTCCCTGAAGGCTTCCCCCCTACTCTAGCTAGACTGGGGACAGGTGACATAGTCTTGCTGGGGTGCCATGAAACTGTCACAGACCTTGGAGAGTGTTCCCCTGCCCCATGACAAGCTGCCTGCTCCACCGCTCCTCTCCCCCGTTCTTTGGCCCACAGAAGTATGTCCTCTGGCGCTATTGGTGTCAGATGGGAAGTACATTTTCAGCTTCTGCACCAGGGCCTGTTCATATTGATTCCCTCTCATACTGCGTTTCTCGGCAGGAATGAGAGTGGAAAAGTTCTACCGAGTTTGTACCATGGGTCCAGGAGGGTGAACACCCAGTAATCTGTGTTGTCAAAAAATTTTTTAACCCAAGGGTCACGGGGAAGACATAAAGTCAGTCATGTGCGCCAGGGTCCCAACACGCAAGGACTCCCTCTCCTCAATAGGCTCAATTTTCTCCTCCTCCTCCACCAATGCCTCCTCCTCTTCAGGCCATACACGCTCAACAACTAAGGATTGAGCATAGGTACCCTCTTCAGTGGCGGCAGCAGTCTGCTCCTCTTCTTCATTTTCCTCATCATCTACTCCACGGTGAGAAACTGACGTCAGGAACAGGTCAGGGCTATCTAGCGGCGGCTGTTCTTCCCCCATCTCCTGAGGCGAAGGCAAAGTCTCAGACTTCAGGCTGAGCAGGGAGGTGGTGGGATGGTGAGGCTGAGGATGGTGGCATCGCCGCTGACCATCTATGTTGACTCCTCAAAGGGGCCCAGTACCTGACAGATAGCAGACATCCACGTCTACTCCTCATTGTAGATTTAAGGTAGCTGACTGACCTGACTACCGCTTCTTACAGAGGTTGACATCTGGCACTCCACAATGGCTCTGCGTTGCTGCTAAACCCTGGCTACCATCTGGAAGGTGGAATTCCACCTCCTGGGCACGTCGCACAGCAGTCGGTGAGCTGGCAGTTGACCTTTGCACTGCCCTAAGGGTGGCAGCATCCGTGGTTGACTTGTGGAAATGCGCAAAGATGTGCCGCACCTTGGTGAGCAAGTCAGCCAAATTGCGGTAGGTCTTAAGGAACCGCTGCACCACTAGGTTGAACACATGGGCCAGGCATGGTACATGTGTGAGGCTGCCGAGTTGCAGAGCCGCCACCAGGTTCCACCCGTTGTCACACACAACCATGCCTGGTTTGAGGCTCCGTAGTGCGAGCCAAAGATCTTTTTGCGCAGTGATGCCCTGCAACAGCTCCTGGGCCGTGTGCCTCTTGTCACCTAAGCTCAGCAGTTTCAACACCGCCTGTTGGCGCTTACCCACCAAACTGCTGATGCTACGAAATGGAGGTGACATGCTCGTGGAGGGAAATAGAGAGGAGGAGGAGGAAGAAGAGGAGGAGAAAGAGGTGTACAACCCATGAGAGACCGCACTGGAGGTAGGTCACGCAATCCTCAGTGTGGGCAGGACATGAGCCGAACCAGGGTCAGACTCTGTCCCAGCCTCCACCAAGTTGACCCAATGTGCAGTCAGGGAGATATAGTGTCCTGCCCACCAGCACTTGTCCACGTGTCGTGGTTAGGTGGACCTTGTCGCTGACCGCGTTGGTCAGGGCACGGATGATGTTATCTGACACGTGCTGGTGTAGGGCTGGGACGGCACACCGTGAAAAGTAGTGGCGGCTGGGGACAGAGTATCGAGGGACAGCCACCGCCATGAGGTACCTAAAAGCCTCTTTCTCAACCAGCCAATAGGGCAGCTTCTCCAAGCTCAGCAGTTTGCCTATGTGCACATTGAGGGCTTGTGCATGCGGGTGAGTGGCCGTGTATTTGCGCTTCCGTTCAAAGGTCTGCTGCAGGGACAGTAGAATGCTGCGCTTGGACACCTTGCTGGAGGGGGTGGAGCATAGTGGAGGTGAAGGGGTGTGTGTAGGGTGGGAGGCGCTCCTGCCTGGGGCCTGGATAGGGGGACTGACAGAGCCAGCACCTGACACAGGGGAAGGAGCAGGGGTGCAACTTGCAGTAACTGAACGGCCTTGGTTCCACTAAGTGGGGTGTTTAGCACTCATATGCCTGCGGGGGCTGGTAGTGGTGGCTCCCCTGCTGATCCTGGCGTGGCACACATTGCACACTACAGTCCGTCGGTCATCCGCACTTTCTTTAAAAAAAAACCTCCAGACTTGGGAACATCTAGCCCTGGCCACGGGAGTTTGACTCCGTGAAACAGTTGCTGATCTACTCGCTCTGCCCCTGCCTCTCCCTCTGCCCACCCCTCTACCTCTTCCAACCGGTCCTGCGGGTGATCTTGCCTCCCCTCAGAAGCATGGTCTTCACTAGGCTTATCCACCCAGCTCGGGTCAGTCACCTCGTCCTCATCCACCAGCTCCTCACTCTCCTCCTCACTTTGAGTTACATCCATGACAACAACCTCACTGTCTGACAACCGGGTCTCATCGTCATCAGCAGACGCCTCTTCCAACCCACAGTGTGCTAGTGAAATCGTGGTAGCTGCACTGCAAGTCCCAGCCAGCAGTCTGAAGTAATACAAATAAAAAACGATTTGAAGCCATTACAAGGGCTGTTTGGTTCTTTCTCTAGTATATTCCCTGCCTACTGGAACGCTAATTCCCTCCCTAACGCTCTCCCTGACCAGCAGCAGCTCTGTCCCTGATGTCTTCCAGCATACATGTGAGCCGAGCCTTGGCGGCCGAGATTTTTATATGGCGGGGTCATCTGATCTGGCAGGGAGAGTAGAGGGGCAGCTTAGTGTCCTGGTCCAGTGAGGTCCGAGAGGTCTGAGGGACTGAGAGGGAAGGACAGTCAGGGTTAGTGCAGGCAGCTTATCCCTCATGCTTCCCCTGACCTAGCTGGTCGACACACTGTGTTTTCTTCTGTCTTGTTTCTTGCTGTTTTTTCTTTGTTTAGGGAGCCTTCACACCTACTGGATCCACAGCGGATCTCACTTATGCGGGTTCAAATCGAGAACCGCTGCGGATCCGGTACCATTCACCCCTATCATAGCACATATTGGCAGCGGGATTAACATCCCGCTGTGAGTGTGTGCTTTAACCCCGCGCTGTCCGCAGCCCCGCCGCCACATTAGCCCATCCTCGGCCGCATCCCCCCATCCCCCACCTCATCCAGCAGCCCCCATCCCCGGCCGCATCCTGTAGCCCGCCGCCTAGAGCATAAAGTACCTGCTCGGCGGTGCGGCTGCAGTGAGGCTCCCGGCTCCAGTCCCGCTATGGTTGTAGTTATTGCCGCCCTTGTACCTGAGGGGCCCCTGAGCCCTCCAGCACCCGCTATGGTTGTAGTTATTGCCGCCCTTGTACCTGAGGGGCCCCTGAGCCCTCCAGCACCCGCTATGGTTGTAGTTATTGCCGCCCTTGTACCTGAGGGGCCCCTGAGCCCTCCAGCACCCGCTATGGTTGTAGTTATTGCTGCCCTTGTACCTGAGGGGCCCCTGAGCCCTCCAGCACCCGCTATGGTTGTAGTTATTGCTGCCCTTGTACCTGAGGGGCCCCTGAGCCCTCCAGCACCCGTTTTGGTTGTAGTTATTGCTGCCCTTGTACCTGAGGGGCCCCTGAGCCCTCCAGCACCCGCTATGGTTGTAGTTATTGCCGCCCTTGTACCTGAGGGGCCCTAAGCCCTCCAGCACCCGCTATGGTTGTAGTTATTGCCGCCCTTGTACCTGAGGGGCCCCTGAGCCCTCCAGCACCCGCTATGGTTGTAGTTATTGCTGCCCTTGTACCTGAGGGGCCCCTGAGCCCTCCAGCACCCGTTTTGGTTGTAGTTATTGCTGCCCTTGTACCTGAGGGGCCCCTGAGCCCTCCAGCACCCGCTATGGTTGTAGTTATTGCCGCCCTTGTACCTGAGGGGCCCTAAGCCCTCCAGCACCCGCTATGGTTGTAGTTATTGCCGCCCCTGTACCTGAGGGGCCCCTAAGCCCTCCAGCACCCGCTATGGTTGTAGTTATTGCCTCCCTTGTACCTGAGGGGCCCTAAGCCCTGCAGCACCTGCTAAGGTTGTAGTTATTGCCGCCCCTGTACCTGAGGGGCCCCTAAGCCCTCCAGCACCTGTTCTCTCAGGAAATCTATACACAAGGTGACACTACTTACCTGGATACAAGACTCTGCTGATCATCCCAGGCATCACCATGAGGAACATAGGAAGAATCTTCAGATACCCACATAACACACAACCCAACTTCACGTGCATCAAAGAACGAGCAGCCAGACAGCGCTGAACAATCACCTGAAAGAACAATGGCGACCTGGAGCATCATCATCCGACAAGAGCGTGGCATGACCACTGCATCCTGCCGTATATAGGGGCTCAAAAGTATGATATACTGTAAAATATATATATTTATATCTATATCATAAAAATAAACGTCTGTCTGTCCCATATAGACTTCTAAACGCCTGAACTGTTTGACCCCAAATCTGGCCCACAGATACATTGGGTGCCCGGGAAGGTTAGAGCGATGGTCCTGTCCCCGCCAGATGTACAGGAGAGGAAGGGTAGGGGGAAGAGCGCCCCATAGAAATGAATGGGAAAATCTCCACACTGCACACACAGATGATATAATTAGCTGCAGCTGCCCAGCAGTAAATGGCAGTTGGAAGCCTTAGCAACCAATAGGATGACTACTTTAATTTTCACAGGGAGCTGTGGTTGCTAGGGAAGCTGCCTCACAACATCCACAGAAATAACTGGTAGACCCCCTACTCCATCTATACAGTACATGTATACAGGGCCCCCTACTCCATCTATATAGTACATGTATACAGGGCCCCCTACTCCATCTATACAGTCCATGTATACAGGACCTGCTACTCCATCTATACAGTACAGGTATACAGGGCCCCCTACTCCATCTATACAGTACATGTATACAGGGCCCCAGGGTCGGACTGGAGCACCTGGAGCCCACCAGAGGAAATAATTCTTGGGGCCCATCATACTAAAATAATGCATGACCACCACAGTTGTGTAATAGAATGTGTTTACATGGCTTCACAATATAAAACACAATGAGGGAGATTTACTAAGGAGTCTAATATGTGCAACTATTCTAATGGGGATTGGTGTGTATTTTGTTCTAATATCTTGTGGCTGATTAATTAAAATATAGCACTGCCATAGTAAATGCATCTAAATAAAAGGGGGAAAAAGGTGCAAATATGAAAAAATTGCGCAGTTTTATTCACCCGGTACTGACCAGATGTAAGCTTGCGCCTGTTTTTGCGATTTTTTAAATCGCAAATGATAAATTGGGTGCTAATCTCAGATTATGTGAACTTCTGGGTGAATACTAAAAACCAGGAGATTAAAAAAAAGTTGCATCTAAAAATATATACCTGTCGAATACTGGTTAATAAATAGAACTTAGACTAAAAATGGGAGAAACATGCAATTATTCACCAAAAATTAGGAGCAAAACCGTTAATAAATGAAATAAATAAATAATACATGTTTTAACTTAAACAGAAATTCCAGACAGAAAAGAAGTTCCTGTGGGTGAAATGGCATAACAAGAAAATCTGTTTAGTGTTATATAAATCCCTTTGCCATTCAGGGGGATGATGGGGGTTGTAGTCATGTAACACATCAGCTATCAGTGGGATCATGGGGGCTGTAGTCATGTAACACGCCAGCTATCAGGGGATGATGGGATTGTAGTCATGTAACACACCAGCTATCAGGGGATGATGGGGTTGTAGTCATGTAATACACATCAGCTATCAGTGGGATGATGGGAGTTGTAGTCATGTAATACACATCAGCTATCAGTGGGATGATGGGGCTGTAGTCATGTAACACACATCAGCCATCAGTGGGATGATGGGGGCTGTAGTCATGTAACACACCAGCTATCAGTGGGATGATGGGGGCTGTAGTCATGTAACACACCAGCTATCAGTTGGATGATGGGGGCTGTAGTCATGTAACACACACCAGCTACCAGGGTATGATGGGGGCTGTAGTCATGTAACACACCAACTATCAGTGGGATGATGGGGGCTATAGTCATGAAACACACCAGCTGTCAGGGGGGTGATGGGGGTTTTAATACACCCCCTAGTACTCCCCCATGTTGGTTAGTTTACACAGCTCAGCAGCTCACCTTCCAAAAACAAATGCCAGTCCTCACAATGCCACTCCTCACAGCTCACGATGCTGACTGGCTGCAGAGGTGCCTGGTCCAGGCCTTAAGTGGTCGGTGACAGTCCACTTCCGCTCCTTTTAGGCAAGGCCCGCGCGGCGCTGGAGTGACGTCCGCTCGTCACTTATGCGTGACGTGTGTGCGCCGACGTAGCCCTGCCTCTTGTGGCTGGAGGCATAATACTGCCTCCGGCCACAAGAATGATTGACACAGCCAGGAGCCAATGGCTCCTGATGCTGTGTCAATCACATCCTGGCCTAATAGGAACTGTATGTGCTCATTAGTGCGAGCGCATACAGTTCCGAGTTCGACCAGTGTGCGGCGGGGACAAAGTCGAGGTGGGGGCTGAAGCAAGGGAGGGATCCTCCGCCACCAGCAGGGGCCGGCCTGATAGTTGCGGGCCGCAGCGACAGCGTCCGATGCTGGGGCCCACTGGGGACAGGCAGCTCACTGCTGCTGCCTGTCAGTCAGTAGGAGTGGGGGAGGGGCCCACCAGAGGATCCTCCGGTGGCCCAGTCCGACACTGCAGGACCCTCTACTCCATCTATACAGTACAAGTATACAGGATCCCCTACTCCATTTATACAGTACATGTATACAGGGCCTCCTACTCCATCTATACAGTACATGTATACAGGGCCCCCTACTCCATCTATACAGTACAGGTATACAGGACCCCCTACTCCATCTAAACAGTACATGTATACAGGACCCCCTACTCCATCTCTACAGTACATGTATACAGGGCCCCCTACTCCATCTATACAGTACATGTATACAGGGCCCCCTACTCCATCTATACAGTACATGTATACAGGGCCCCCTACGCCATCTATACAGTACATGTATACAGGGCCGTATTACCAGCTGCTGCTGCCCTAAGCACTAAACCTGAGGACACCCCATCTTCATTCACCAATTAGCATCAGGATAGGTAGGTAATAGCTCCAGATGTCACATTTAACACCAACATATCAGACCTGACCAATACCACCATACTGTGACTGGATAACACCGCCATACCAGACCTGACCAATACCACCATACTGTGACTGGATAACACTGTCATACCACACCTGACCAATACCGACATACTGTGACTGGATAACACCGCCATACCAGACCTGACCAATACTGCCATAATGTGACTGGATAACACCGCCATACCAGACCTGACCAATACTACCATACCCCCCTTCGAAAAGACACTAGATTTTCTGGCAAGTCTGAACAGGAGGTGGAAGACTAGAAAAAAAAAAAAAAAGTTGTTTCCTTCCCCCTGCTCTCTGGTGCTGCGCCCATGCAAGGTGCTGCCCTAGGCAGACCACGAGTGCCTAATGGTAAATACGACCCTGCAGGTATACAGGACATTACAGGTATACAAGACCCCAAAACTATACACTACAGGTGCACGGGACCTCCACCAACTATATACGACTGGTATACAGGACCCCAAACTATACACTACAGGTATACAGGACCCAAAAACTATACACTACAGGTATACAGGAACTCCACCAACTATACACTACAGGTATACAGGACCCCAAAACTATACACTACAGGTATACAGGACCTCCACCAATTCTATACTACAGATATACAGCACCTCCAACAACTCTATACTACAGGTATACAGGACCCTCAAACTATACAGTACAGGTATAGAGGAATCCAAAACTATACACTACAAGTATACAGGACCTCCACCAACTCTATACTACATGTATACAGCATCCCCACCAACTCTATACTACAGGTATACAGAACCCAAAACTATATATTACAGGTATACAGCACCTCCACCAACTCTATACTACAGGTATACAGGTCCCTCAAACTATACAGTACAGGTATACAGGACCCCAGAACTATATACTACAGATCACTACAGGTATACAGGACCTCCACCAACTATACACTACAGGTATACAGGACCCCAAAAGTATACACTACAGGTATACAGGACCTCCATCAACTATATAATACAGGTATACAGGACCCCAATCTATACACTACAGGTATACAGCACCCCCACCAACTCTATACTACAGGTATACAGGACCCCAAAAACTATACACTACAGGTATACAGGATCCTTGAACAATATACTTCAGGTATACAAGACTACAGGTATACAGGACCTCCACCAACTCTATACTACAGGTATACAGCACCTCCACCAACTTTATACTACAGGTATATAGGACCCCCAAACTTTACACTACAGGTATACAAGACCTCTACCAACTATAAACTACAGGTACACAGGATACCCAAACTATACACGACAGGTATACAGGACGCCCGAACTATATACTACAGGTATACAAGACCTCCACCAACTATACACTACAGGTATCAAGGACCCTCAAATATAAACTACAGGTATAGAAGACCTCCACCGACTATACATTACAGGTATACAGCACCTCCAACAACAATATATTACAGGTAGACAGATATACACTAAAGGTATATAGGACAGATGTTTGAAGTTTTTAGTTTATTTCTAATGTGCGTAAGCTACAATTTACATAAACAGTGCAGAACTGTCAGGTATATAGGGGCATATAGGGCTACTGGCAATTTCCCCTTAAACAAAACAAGGGCATAGATTGGCCTCCTGGGCACCTTAGAATAAATCTAATTAACACACTGACACTTTATACCCGGGCAGCGTCGGGTACATTTTCTAATATATATATATATATATATATATATATATATATATATATATATATACATACACACACACACACACACACACTACCGTTCAAAAGTTTGGGGTCACAGTGAAATGTCCTTATTTTTGAAGGAAAAGCGCTGTACTTCTCAATGAAGATAACGTTAAACTAGTCCTAATGTTAAACCAATCCCCTCTATACATTGCTAATGTGGTAAGTGACTATTCTAGCTGCAAATGTCTGGTGTTTGGTGCAATATCTACATAGGTGTATAGAGGCCCATTCCCAGCAACTATCACTCCAGTCTTCTAATGGGACAAGGTGTTTGCTCATTGGCTCAGATGATTAGAAAACCCTTGTGCAATCATGTTCACACATCTGAAAACAGTCTAGCTGGTTACAGAAGCTACAAAACTGACCTTCCTTTGAGCAGATTGTGTTCCTGGAGCATCACATTTGTGGGGTCAATTAAACGCTCAAAATAGCCAGAAAAAGAGAACTTTCATCTGAAACTCGACAGTCTACTCTTGTTCTTAGAAATGAAGGCTATTCCATGCCAGAAATTGCTAAGAAATTGAAGATTTCCTACAACAGTGTGTACTACTCCCTTCAGAGGACAGCACAAACAGGCTCTAACCAGAGTAGAAAAAGAAGTGGGAGGCCGCGTTGCACAACTAAGCAAGAAGATAAACACATTAGAGTCTCTAGTTTGAGAAACAGACGCCTCACAGGTCCCCAACTGGCATCTTCATTACATAGTACCCGCAAAACACCAGGGTCACCATCTACAGGGAAGAGGCGGCTGCCGGATTTTGGGCTTCAGGGCAGAGTGGCAAAGAAAAAGCCATATCTGAGACTGGCCAATAAAAGAAAAAGATTAAGATGGGGAAAAGAACACAGAGATTGGACAGAGGAAGACTGGAAAAAAGTGTTGTGGACGATGGATGAATCCAAGTTTGAGGTGTTTGGATGACAAAGAAGAAGGTTTGTGAGACGCAGAAGAAATGAGAAGATGCTGGAAGAATGCCTGACGCCATCTGTTATACATGGTGGAGGTCATGTGATGGTCTGGGGTTGGTGCTGGTAAGGTGGGAGATTTGTACAGGGTAAAAGGGATTGTGAATAAGGAAGGCTATCACTCTGCACCGCCATGCCATACCCAGTGGGCAGCGCTTGGTTGGAGCCAATTTCATCCTACAACAGGACAATGACCCTAAACACCTCCAAATTGTGCAAGAACTATTTCCAGCAGAAGCAGCAGCTGGTATTCTATCCTAGGTAATGGAGTGGCCAGCGCAGTCACCAGATCACCACCCCATTGTGGGAGCAGCTGGACCGTATGGTACGCCAGAAGTGCCCATCCAACCAATCCAACTTGTGGGAGCTGCTTCTAGAAGCGTGGGGGGCAATTTCTCCAGCTTACCCCAACAGATTAATAGCTAGAATGCCAAAGGTGCGCAATGCTGGAATTGCTGCACAAGGAGGATTCTGGGACGGAAGCAAAGTGTGATGGAAGAACAATGTTATTTCCCATACAAATCAGTATTTCTAACCTTGTCAATGTCTTGTCTCTATTTTCTATTCATTTCACAACGTGCGGTGATGAAGAAGTGCGACTTTTCATGGAAAACACAACATTGTTTGGGGGACCCCACACTTTTGAACGGTAGTATATATATATATACACACAGTATATATTCCATGATGTATGTCAGTCTAAGGAGACTACAGCTGACTTCAGCATCAAGCTGCCAGGGCCCCTTCCATGAGGCACACTGAGAATCTTGTCTCACATGGTACCCTATTAGTGGCACACTCTTGGTAGAGCACCTTGCCTCAGGTAGCACACTCTTGGTAGAGCACCTGGTCTCAGGTGGCACACTCTTGGTAGAGCACCTGGTCTCAGGTCGCACACTCTTGGTAGAGCACCTAGTCTCAGGTCGCACACTCTTGGTAGAGCACCTGGCCTCAGGTGGCACACTCTTGGTAGAGCACCTGGCCTCAGGTGGCACACTCTTGGTAGAGCACCTGGTCTCAGGTCGCACACTCTTGGTAGAGCACCTAGTCTCAGGTGGCACACTCTTGTTAGAGCACCTGGCCTCAGGTGGCACACTCTTGGTAGAGCACCTGGCCTCAGCTGACACACTCTTGGTAGAGCACCTTGCCTCAGGTGGCACACTCTTGGTAGAGCACCTGGTCTCAGGTGGCACACTCTTGGTAGAGCACCTTGCCTCAGGTGGCACACTCTTGGTAGAGCACCTTGCCTCAGGTGGCACACTCTTGGTAGAGCACCTTGCCTCAGGTGGCACACTCTTGGTAGAGCACCTTGCCTCAGGTGGCACACTCTTGGTAGAGCACCTTGCCTCAGGTGGCACACTCTTGGTAGAGCACCTTGCCTCAGGTGGCACACTCTTGGTAGAGCACCTTGCCTCAGGTGGCACACTCTTGGTAGAGCACCTGTTCTCAGGTGGCACACTCTTGGTAGAGCACCTTGCCTCAGGTGGCACACTCTTGGTAGAGCACTTTGCCTCAGGTGGCACACTCTTGGTAGAGCAGCTTGCCTCAGGTGGCACACTCTTGGTAGAGCTCTTTGCCTCAGGTGGCACACTCTTGGTAGCGCAGCTTGTCTCAGGTGGCACACTCTTGGTAGAGCTCTTTTCCTCAGGTGGCACACTCTTGGTAGAGCACCTTTCCTCAGCTGGCACACTCTTGATAGAGCTCCTTGCCTCAGGTGGCACACTCTTGGTAGAGCACCTTGCCTCAGGTGGCACACTCTTGGTAGAGCACCTTGCCTCAGGTGGCACACTCTTGGTAGAGCACCTTGTCTCAGGTGGCACACTCTTGGTAGAGCTCTTTGCCTCAGGTGGCACACTCTTGGTAGAGCAGCTTGTCTCAGGTGGCACACTCTTGGTAGAGCAGCTTGTCTCAGGTGGCACACTCTTGGTAGAGCTCTTTGCCTCAGGTGGCACACTCTTGGTAGAGCACCTTGCCTCAGGTGGCACACTCTTGTTAGAGCACCTGGTCTCAGGTGGCACACTCTTGGTAGAGCACCTGGTCTCAGGTGGCACACTCTTGGTAGAGCACCTGGTCTCAGGTGGCACACTCTTGGTAGAGCACCTGGTCTCAGGTGGCACACTCTTGGTAGAGCACCTTGCCTCAGGTGGCACACTCTTGGTAGAGCAGCTCGTCTCAGGTGGCACACTCTTGGTAGAGCACCTTGCCTCAGGTGGCACACTCTTGGTAGAGCACTTTGCCTCAGGTGGCACACTCTTGGTAGAGCACCTTGCTTCAGGTGGCACACTCTTGGTAGAGCTCTTTGCCTCAGGTGGCACACTCTTGGTAGAGCAGCTTGTCTCAGGTGGCACACTCTTGGTAGAGCTCTTTGCCTCAGGTGGCACACTCTTGGTAGAGCTCTTTGCCTCAGGTGGCACACTCTTGGTAGAGCTCTTTGCCTCAGGTGGCACACTCTTGGTAGAGCAGCTTGTCTCAGGTGGCACACTCTTGGTAGAGCAGCTTGTCTCAGGTGGCACACTCTTGGTAGAGCTCTTTGCCTCAGGTGGCACACTCTTGGTAGAGCACCTTGCCTCAGGTGGCACACTCTTGTTAGAGCACCTGGTCTCAGGTGGCACACACTTGGTAGAGCTCTTTGCCTCAGGTGGCACACTCTTGGTAGAGCTCTTTGCCTCAGGTGGCACACTCTTGTTAGAGCACCTGGTCTCAGGTGGCACACTCTTGGTAGAGCACCTGGTCTCAGGTGGCACACTCTTGGTAGAGCACCTGGTCTCAGGTGGCACACTCTTGGTAGAGCACCTGGTCTCAGGTGGCACACTCTTGGTAGAGCACCTTGCCTCAGGTGGCACACTCTTGGTAGAGCAGCTCGTCTCAGGTGGCACACTCTTGGTAGAGCACCTTGCCTCAGGTGGCACACTCTTGGTAGAGCACTTTGCCTCAGGTGGCACACTCTTGGTAGAGCACCTTGCTTCAGGTGGCACACTCTTGGTAGAGCTCTTTGCCTCAGGTGGCACACTCTTGGTAGAGCAGCTTGTCTCAGGTGGCACACTCTTGGTAGAGCTCTTTGCCTCAGGTGGCACACTCTTGGTAGAGCTCTTTGCCTCAGGTGGCACACTCTTGGTAGAGCTCTTTGCCTCAGGTGGCACACTCGTTGTAGAGCACCTTGCCTCAGGTGGCACACTCGTTGTAGAGCACCTTGCCTCAGGTGGCACACTCGTTGTAGAGCACCTTGCCTCAGGTGGCACACTCTTGGTAGAGCTCCTTGCCTCAGGTGGCACACTCTTGGTAGAGCTCCTTGCCTCAGGTGGCACACTCTTGGTAGAGCTCCTTGCCTCAGGTGGCACACTCTTGGTAGAGCACCTTGCCTCAGGTGGCACACTCGTTGTAGAGCACCTTGCCTCAGGTGGCACACTCGTTGTAGAGCACCTTGCCTCAGGTGGCACACTCGTTGTAGAGCACCTTGCCTCAGGTGGCACACTCTTGGTAGAGCACCTTGCCTCAGGTGGCACACTCGTTGTAGAGCACCTTGCCTCAGGTGGCACACTCGTTGTAGAGCACCTTGCCTCAGGTGGCACACTCGTTGTAGAGCACCTTGCCTCAGGTGGCACACTCGTTGTAGAGCACCTTGCCTCAGGTGGCACACTCTTGTTAGAGCAGCTTGCCTCAGGTGGCACACTCTTGGTAGAGCACCTTGCCTCAGGTGGCACACTCTTGGTAGAGCACCTTGCCTCAAGTGGCACACTCGTTGTAGAGCAGCTTGTCTCAGGTGGCACACTTTTGGTAGAGCACGTTTCCTCAGGTGGCACACTCTTGGTAGAGCACCTGGTCTCAGGTGGCACACTCTTGGTAGAGCACCTTGCCTCAGGTGGCACACTCGTTGTAGAGCACCTTGCCTCAGGTGGCACACTCGTTGTAGAGCACCTTGCCTCAGGTGGCACACTCTTGGTAGAGCACCTTGCCTCAGGTGGCACACTCGTTGTAGAGCACCTTGCCTCAGGTGGCACACTCTTGGTAGAGCAGCTTGTCTCAGGTGGCACACTCTTGGTAGAGCTCTTTGCCTCAGGTGGCACACTCTTGGTAGAGCTCTTTGCCTCAGGTGGCACACTCTTGGTAGAGCTCTTTGCCTCAGGTGGCACACTCTTGGTAGAGCAGCTTGTCTCAGGTGGCACACTCTTGGTAGAGCAGCTTGTCTCAGGTGGCACACTCTTGGTAGAGCTCTTTGCCTCAGGTGGCACACTCTTGGTAGAGCACCTTGCCTCAGGTGGCACACTCTTGTTAGAGCACCTGGTCTCAGGTGGCACACTCTTGGTAGAGCTCTTTGCCTCAGGTGGCACACTCTTGGTAGAGCACCTTGCCTCAGGTGGCACACTCTTGTTAGAGCAGCTTGTCTCAGGTGGCACACTCTTGGTAGAGCTCTTTGCCTCAGGTGGCACACTCTTGGTAGAGCTCTTTGCCTCAGGTGGCACACTCTTGTTAGAGCACCTGGTCTCAGGTGGCACACTCTTGGTAGAGCACCTGGACTCAGGTGGCACACTCTTGGTAGAGCACCTGGTCTCAGGTGGCACACTCTTGGTAGAGCACCTGGTCTCAGGTGGCACACTCTTGGTAGAGCACCTTGCCTCAGGTGGCACACTCTTGGTAGAGCAGCTCGTCTCAGGTGGCACACTCTTGGTAGAGCACCTTGCCTCAGGTGGCACACTCTTGGTAGAGCACTTTGCCTCAGGTGGCACACTCTTGGTAGAGCACCTTGCTTCAGGTGGCACACTCTTGGTAGAGCTCTTTGCCTCAGGTGGCACACTCTTGGTAGAGCAGCTTGTCTCAGGTGGCACACTCTTGGTAGAGCTCTTTGCCTCAGGTGGCACACTCTTGGTAGAGCTCTTTGCCTCAGGTGGCACACTCTTGGTAGAGCTCTTTGCCTCAGGTGGCACACTCTTGGTAGAGCACCTTGCCTCAGGTGGCACACTCGTTGTAGAGCACCTTGCCTCAGGTGGCACACTCGTTGTAGAGCACCTTGCCTCAGGTGGCACACTCGTTGTAGAGCACCTTGCCTCAGGTGGCACACTCGTGGTAGAGCACCTTGCCTCAGGTGGCACACTCGTTGTAGAGCACCTTGCCTCAGGTGGCACACTCGTTGTAGAGCACCTTGCCTCAGGTGGCACACTCGTTGTAGAGCACCTTGCCTCAGGTGGCACACTCTTGTTAGAGCAGCTTGCCTCAGGTGGCACACTCTTGGTAGAGCACCTTGCCTCAGGTGGCACACTCTTGGTAGAGCACCTTGCCTCAAGTGGCACACTCGTTGTAGAGCAGCTTGTCTCAGGTGGCACACTTTTGGTAGAGCACGTTTCCTCAGGTGGCACACTCGTTGTAGAGCACCTTGCCTCAGGTGGCACACTCGCTGTAGAGCACCTTGCCTCAGGTGGCACACTCTTGGTAGAGCACCTTGCCTCAGGTGGCACACTCGTTGTAGAGCACCTTGCCTCAGGTGGCACACTCTTGGTAGAGCAGCTTGTCTCAGGTGGCACACTCTTGGTAGAGCTCTTTGCCTCAGGTGGCACACTCTTGGTAGAGCACCTTGCCTCAGGTGGCACACTCTTGGTAGAGCTCTTTGCCTCAGGTGGCACACTCTTGGTAGAGCAGCTTGTCTCAGGTGGCACACTCTTGGTAGAGCAGCTTGTCTCAGGTGGCACACTCTTGGTAGAGCTCTTTGCCTCAGGTGGCACACTCTTGGTAGAGCACCTTGCCTCAGGTGGCACACTCTTGTTAGAGCACCTTGTCTCAGGTGGCACACTCTTGGTAGAGCTCTTTGCCTCAGGTGGCACACTCTTGGTAGAGCACCTTGCCTCAGGTGGCACACTCTTGTTAGAGCAGCTTGTCTCAGGTGGCACACTCTTGGTAGAGCTCTTTGCCTCAGGTGGCACACTCTTGTTAGAGCACCTGGTCTCAGGTGGCACACTCTTGGTAGAGCACCTGGTCTCAGGTGGCACACTCTTGGTAGAGCACCTGGTCTCAGGTGGCACACTCTTGGTAGAGCACCTGGTCTCAGGTGGCACACTCTTGGTAGAGCACCTTGCCTCAGGTGGCACACTCTTGGTAGAGCAGCTCGTCTCAGGTGGCACACTCTTGGTAGAGCACCTTGCCTCAGGTGGCACACTCTTGGTAGAGCACTTTGCCTCAGGTGGCACACTCTTGGTAGAGCACCTTGCTTCAGGTGGCACACTCTTGGTAGAGCTCTTTGCCTCAGGTGGCACACTCTTGGTAGAGCAGCTTGTCTCAGGTGGCACACTCTTGGTAGAGCTCTTTGCCTCAGGTGGCACACTCTTGGTAGAGCTCATTGCCTCAGGTGGCACACTCTTGGTAGAGCTCTTTGCCTCAGGTGGCACACTCGTTGTAGAGCACCTTGCCTCAGGTGGCACACTCGTTGTAGAGCACCTTGCCTCAGGTGGCACACTCGTTGTAGAGCACCTTGCCTCAGGTGGCACACTCTTGGTAGAGCTCCTTGCCTCAGGTGGCACACTCTTGGTAGAGCTCCTTGCCTCAGGTGGCACACTCTTGGTAGAGCACCTTGCCTCAGGTGGCACACTCTTGGTAGAGCACATTGCCTCAGGTGGCACACTCGTTGTAGAGCACCTTGCCTCAGGTGGCACACTCGTTGTAGAGCACCTTGCCTCAGGTGGCACACTCGTTGTAGAGCACCTTGCCTCAGGTGGCACACTCTTGGTAGAGCACCTTGCCTCAGGTGGCACACTCGTTGTAGAGCACCTTGCCTCAGGTGGCACACTCGTTGTAGAGCACCTTGCCTCAGGTGGCACACTCGTTGTAGAGCACCTTGCCTCAGGTGGCACACTCTTGTTAGAGCAGCTTGCCTCAGGTGGCACACTTTTGGTAGAGCACGTTTCCTCAGGTGGCACACTCTTGGTAGAGCACCTGGTCTCAGGTGGCACACTCTTGGTAGAGCACCTTGCCTCAGGTGGCACACTCGTTGTAGAGCACCTTGCCTCAGGTGGCACACTCGTTGTAGAGCACCTTGCCTCAGGTGGCACACTCTTGGTAGAGCACCTTGCCTCAGGTGGCACACTCGTTGTAGAGCACCTTGCCTCAGGTGGCACACTCTTGGTAGAGCACCTTGCCTCAGGTGGCACACTCGTTGTAGAGCACCTTGCCTCAGGTGGCACACTCTTGGTAGAGCTCTTTGCCTCAGGTGGCACACTCGTTGTAGAGCACCTTGCCTCAGGTGGCACACTCGTTGTAGAGCTCTTTGCCTCAGGTGGCACACTCTTGGTAGAGCTCTTTGCCTCAGGTGGCACACTCTTGGTAGAGCACCTTGCCTCAGGTGGCACACTCTTGGTAGAGCTCTTTGCCTCAGGTGGCGCACTCTTGGTAGAGCACCTTGCCTCAGGTGGCACACTCGTTGTAGAGCACCTTGCCTCAGGTGGCACACTCTTGGTAGAGCACCTGGTCTCAGGTGGCACACTCTTGGTAGAGCTCTTTGCCTCAGGTGGCACACTCGTTGTAGAGCACCTTGCCTCAGGTGGCACACTCGTTGTAGAGCACCTTGCCTCAGGTGGCACACTCTTGGTAGAGCACCTTGCCTCAGGTGGCACACTCTTGGTAGAGCACCTTGCCTCAGGTGGCACACTCTTGGTAGAGCACCTTGCATTAGGTGGCACACTCTTGGTAGAGCTCTTTGCCTCAGGTGGCACACTCTTGTTAGAGCACCTGGTCTCAGGTGGCACACTCTTGGTAGAGCACCTTGCCTCAGGTGGCACACTCTTGGTAGAGCACCTTGTCTCTGCAATGTGTTACACAACACCATCCTATCCGGACACAAAGTACAGAGTATAGTGGTCTTTGCTGCCTTATGCTGTCCTAGGGGAACATGGGACATTTATCAAGAGCTTTGTGCCTATTTCTTTTTGTCAGTAGAGACGCCGCCTGTCTCCAGATAGTGCTAGGGAATAGACCAAGAATGCAGTGATGTCTAAACGTCAGCGTCACCACCGGTCAAGCAAAGAACAAAAAACAATATCAGGTTGGTCAGTGGTCACAGGCGATGGCACTCTAGCATACAACAAGAAGCACTGGACATAAGAGACAGCCCGAGACCACCAACTATTAGGCCATTGTTGCCAAGCAGTCAGTTGAACGGTCAGGGGTCAAGTCACAGTCAATCATATCAGTAACTGGTCAGTGTAACCAAGTCTGCCAAATTAAGGCTATTAAGTCTAGCGAATGGTCACATCAATTCCTCTATTACTGTGCCAACATCCAATCCCTACGTGTTTCAGTCACCAGTAGTGGTAATATCATCAGGGGCTAGCAAGTGGAAGCTATATGGTACAAGGCATAAAAAGACAAGATAAACTGTATATAATAAGAATACAGAACATCATGAAGGATGGTGCCCTAAGCGGAGACCACTTGCGTCAGTCATACTCACTGATCCTAAGCGTATGTGATCCCAAGGCAAAATGTGTCCGTATTTAGGCAGCAGCTATAATAGGGAACATTAAGCCGGCCGGGTCAGTCACAGTGTAGAGAGTCAATGAGCCCAGCGTTTGCCCACACGTTGCATCCTGTCTCTCTCCTCTATGACTTTACGTATCTCTGTACATGGCAGAATCTGCAATTGGTCTCTGCTCCAGGCCCCATCCCTGATGATGTTCTGTATTTTCATTGCGTTCTCCACTCCTTAGTAAATGTCCCCCATAGTTTTTCTTTACGAAGATTCATTGGAGGATTTTGTGGGAAAGCCATGTGCCTCCTAGTTCCTGCTGTTTTTGGTGCTAGGAAGATTTGTGGATACATATAAGGGTCATGTAACGCAGAGAGGGCTTGGACTCTTTGTGTAAGATGGTGTCACTATGGCTGTGTCTGGGGAAAACGCGGCTGTATGGCGGCTCCTGCACCATTTATGCTCATTCCTAATCTCTCACATTGTGAGTCTAATAGGAAAGGGGAAGGCGCCACCTCAGGTCTAGGTTCACCCCACACTGCGGCATGTAGTATGGATAACATAGTTATAGGCCTAGGAGACTGATACTCACCTGGTCGCTGCACCAGTACCACGTGGAGACAATAGTCAAGCCCACTATGAGAGCTGGCCATGGCAGGTCCCCCGAGTATGGGTGACGTAACAGGTGGAGGGCATCAGGCCGCGGGGTTGCGCACAGAGCAGACACATTGCCCAGGATACTTGGCTTGGCTTCCATATATTTCACCATGAGGGCATCATAGCCGCCAACCTCGTGAAAGGCTGCAAGGGCAACAAAGCAGAAAGAAGGGGTAACTATACAATGTGTCCCAATGCACCAGGTCTATCTGTGTCCCCATTACCACCCCAACACATTTCACCAAATATCACCAAAACAGCAATAGAACAGGATCATAATGAAGACCCAGCCATGGTAAAAGCTCAGATCATTGTGTGGGAATGATGATGGATTCCTTACAGCAACCTATGAGTAAGACTCTGCAAACACCGGAGAACTCACCGTATCCAGTCAAGGCACAAGCTCCAGCGATGATGACAAATGTCTGAACTGTATCTGTGTACATGAGTGCGGCAAGACCTCCTACAAGGAAGCAGAGAGAGATCATCTTATAGCCAAGTCATACAAGGCCAGATATAGAGATACGTGATGTCATAGAAGAGGAGAAGAGAGACCGGCAGTCCATAGAGATACATGGTGTCATAAAGGAGGAGGAAGAGGAGAGACAGGGCCACCTATAGAGGAGGAGAAGAGAGACCAGGAGTCTATAGAGATACATGGTGTCATAGAGGAGCAGAAGAGAGACCAGGAGTCTATAGAGATACATGGTGTCATAGAGGAGGAGGAAGAGGAGAGACCGGGCAGTCTATAAAGGAGGAGAAGAGAGACCCGCAGCCTATAGAGATACGTGGTGTCATAGAGGAGGAAAAGTGAGACCGGGCCGTCTATAGAGATATGTTATGTCATAGAGGAGGAGAAAGAGGAGAGAGAACGGGCCACCTACAGAGATACGTGATGTCATAGGAGGAGGAGGAAGAGAAAGACCGGGCCATGTACAGAGATACATAAAGTCATAGAGGAGAGAAACCGGGCAGTCTACAGAGATTCGTGATGTCATAGAGGAGAGACCGGGCAGTGTATAAAGATACGTGGTGTCATAGAGGAGGAGAGACAGTGCCACCTATAGAGATACGTGATGTCTTAGAGGGGGAGAAGAGGGACCGGGCAGTCTATAGAGATACGCAATGTCATAGAGGAGGAGGAAGAGGAGAGACTGGGCAGTCTATAGAAATATGTGATGTCATAGAGGAGGAGAAGAGAGACCGAGCAGTCTACAGAGATAAACATGATGTCATGAAGGTGGAAGAACTAGAGAGCAGAGTTTCCCATCAGTGCTTCTCACCTCCAGTCCTCAAAGACCACCAACAGGTCATCATATCACTATAGTCTATCGGCACTGCTAGATCTCTGCACATCAAGACCTGCTGGAATGACTAGAGTTGGTGATCACTACACAAAATAACACTTCACCTGTCACTGTGTATATGGTGGTGATGACCAGGAGGGCTATAACTGACAGGTAAATGTTCCAGCCCAAAGCCACCTGTATAAACACTGCTCCAGAGAACATGTCCACCTGAGGAGAGAAAAGAAGAGCAATGAACACTGAAGGCAGATGTCCCACCAAGGCTGATGTATCACCAACCAGTCACTAACCACACCAAGGCTAATGTATCACCAACCAGTCACTAACCGCACCAAGGCTGATGTATCACCAACCAGTCACTAACCACACCGAGGCTGATGTATCACCAACCAGTCACTAATCACACCAAGGCTGATGTATCACCAACCAGTCACTAACCGCACCAAGGCTGATGTATCACCAACCAGTCACTAACCGCACCAAGGCTGATGTATCACCAACCAGTCACTAACCGCACCAAGGCTGATGTATCACCAACCAGTCACTAACCGCACCAAGGCTGATGTATCACCAACCAGTCACTAACCGCACCAAGGCTTATGTATCACCAACCAGTCACTAACCGCACCAAGGCTGATGTATCACCAACCAGTCACTAACCGCACCAAGGCTGATGTATCACCAACCAGTCACTAACCGCACCAAGGCTGATGTATCACCAACCAGTCACTAACCACACCAAGGCTGATGTATCACCAACCAGTCAATAACTGTACGGAGGCTGATGTATCACCAACCAGTCACTAATCACACCAAGGCTGATGTATCACCAACCAGTCACTAACTGTACGGAGGCTGATGTATCACCAACCAGTCACTAACCACACCAAGGCTGATGTATCACCGACCAGTCACTAATCACACCAAGGCTGATGTATCACCGACCAGTCACTAATCACACCAAGGCTGATGTATCATTAACCAGTCACTAACCGCACCAAGGCTGATGTATCACCAACCAGTCACTAACCACACCAAGGCTGATGTATCACCAACCAGTCACTAACCACACCAAGGCTGATGTATCACTAACCAGTCACTAACCACACCAAGGCTGATGTATCACCAACCAGTCACTAACCACACCAAGGCTGATGTATCACTAACCAGTCACTAACCACACCAAGGCTGATGTATCACCAACCAGTCAATAACTGTACGGAGGCTGATGTATCACCAACCAGTCACTAACCGCACCAAGGCTGATGTATCACCAACCAGTCACTAACCGCACCAAGGCTGATGTATCACCAACCAGTCACTAACTGTACGGAGGCTGATGTATCACCAACCAGTCACTAACCGCACCAAGGCTGATGTATCACCAACCAGTCACTAACCGCACCAAGGCTGATGTATCACCAACCAGTCACTAACCGCACCAAGGCTGATGTATCACCAACCAGTCACTAACCGCACCAAGGCTGATGTATCACCAACCAGTCACTAACTGTACGGTGGCTGATGTATCACCAACCAGTCACTAACCTCACCAAGGCTGATGTATCACCAACCAGTCACTAACTGTACGGAGGCTGATGTATCACCAACCAGTCACTAACCGCACCAAGGCTGATGTATCACCAACCAGTCACTATTCACACCAAGGCTGATGTATCACCAACCAGTCACTATTCACACCAAGGCTGATGTATCACCAACCAGTCACTAACTGTACGGAGGCTGATGTATCACCAACCAGTCACTAACCGCACCAAGGCTGATGTATCACCAACCAGTCACTAACCGCACCAAGGCTGATGTATCACCAACCAGTCACTAATCACACCAAGGCTGATGTATCACCAACTAGTCACTTACTGTACGGTGGCTGATGTATCACCAACCAGTCACTAACCGCACCAAGGCTGATGTATCACCAACCAGTCACTAACCGCACCAAGGCTGATGTATCACCAACTAGTCACTAACCGCACCAAGGCTGATGTATCACCAGTCACTAACCACACCAAGGCTGATGTATCACCAACCAGTCACTAATCACACCAAGGCTGATGTATCACCAACCAGTCACTAATCACACCAAGGCTGATGTATCACCAACCAGTCACTAACCACACCAAGGCTGATGAATCACCAACCAGCCACTAACCACACCAACAGGGGCGGTCTTAGCATTTCTGGGGCCCCAAGCGAAGTTATGTCTGCCCCCCCCCCCTCAACGCGCGCTCCACAACAATAGACCGCTATGTGCTGCCCCCAGTAGTATATACCCCTTGTGCACTACCGCCAGTAATATATACCCATGTGCTGCCCCCAATAGTATATACCCCTTGTGTGCTTCCCCCAGTAGTATATAGACCCCTGTGTGTTCCCCCAGTTATATATAGCCCCCCGTGTGCTTCCCTAGAAGTATATAGACCTCCTGTGTGCTGCCCCAGTTGTATATAGACCCCCTGTGTGCTGCCCCAAGTCGTATATAGACCCCCTGTGTGCTGCCCCCAGTCGTATATATACCCACTGTGTGCTGCACCCAGTTGTATATAGCCCCCCTGTGTGCTCCCCCAGTCGTATATATATACCCACTGTGTGCTGCACCCAGTTGTATATAGCCCCCCTGTGTGCTGCCCCCAGTCGTATATATATACCCACTGTGTGCTGCACCCAGTTGTATATAGCCCCCCTGTGTGCTCCCTCAGGGGTATTTAGCCCCCCTGTGTGCTTCCCCACTTGGATATAGACCTCCTGTGTGCTTCCCCACTTTGATATAGACCTCCTGTGTGCTCCCCCACTTGGATATAGACCCCTGTGTGCTCCTCCAGTTGTATATAAACCCTCTATGTGGTTCCCCCAGTAGTATATAGACCCCCTTTGTGCCTCACCAGTATTTTATAGACCCCTTGTGTGCTGCCCCAGTAGTATACAGACCCCTGTGTGCTCCCCCGGTTATATATAGACCCCCTGTATGTTCCCCCAGTAGTATATAGACCCCCTGTATGTTCCCCCAGTAGTATATAGACCCCCTGTGTGCTCCCCTAGTAGTATATAGCCCCCCGTGTGCTCCCCCACTTGGATATAGACCTCCTGTGTGCTCCCCCTGTTATATAGCCCCCTGTGTGCTCCCCCCATTTATATAGACCCCCGATGTGCGCTCCCCCAGTTAAACAGACCCCTGTGTGCTCCCCCTCCCATATAGTATATAACACAATAAAACAAACACTTATACTCACCCGGGTCCGGGCGTCTCCTCTTCTCTTCACTCTTGTGGCCGCAGGAAGGGTTTTTCCTGCGATCACAAGAGGCCGCACTTCCCTTGTCCTGGCGCCGATGCTCCAGTGATGTCACAGCGCCGGCACCACAAGGACAAAGCTGCCACTTGTGACCGCAGGGAAAACACTTTCTGCAGCCACAAGAGTGACTGACAGGAAGGGAGCCAATGTCTCCCACCCTGTCAGTGCTGCTGCATGTAACTGTGAGTGCTCATTACGAGTGCTCATAGTTACAGTTCAGATGATAGCAGCGAGCGAGGCAGCGGCCCTGTCCAGCCGTCTAGAGCACAAGAGCAGGGCATTGGGGCCCCCTTGCATGTTGGGGGCCCCAAGCAATCGCTTGGGGTGCTTGGTGCCAAAGAACGCCACTGCACACCAAGGCTGATGTATCACCAACCAGTCACTAATCACACCAAGGCTGATGTATCACCGACCAGTCACTATTCACACCAAGGCTGATGTATCACCGACCAGTCACTATTCACACCAAGGCTGATGTATCACCGACCAGTCACTATTCACACCAAGGCTGATGTATCACCAGTCACTAATCACACCAAGGCTGATGTATCACCAACCAGTCACTAATCACACCAAGGCTGATGTATCACCGACCAGTCACTATTCACACCAAGGCTGATGTATCACCGACCAGTCACTATTCACACCAAGGCTGATGTATCACCGACCAGTCACTATTCACACCAAGGCTGATGTATCACCAGTCACTAATCACACCAAGGCTGATGTATCACCAACCAGTCACTAATCACACCAAGGCTGATGTATCACCAGTCACTAATCACACCAAGGCTGATGTATCACCGACCAGTCACTATTCACACCAAGGCTGATGTATCACCGACCAGTCACTATTCACACCAAGGCTGATGTATCACCAGTCACTAATCACACCAAGGCTGATGTATCACCAGTCACTAATCACACCAAGGCTGATGTATCACCAACCAGTCACTAACCGCACCAAGGCTGATGTATCACCGACCAGTCACTATTCACACCAAGGCTGATGTATCACCAGTCACTAATCACACCAAGGCTGATGTATCACCAACCAGTCACTAACCGCACCAAGGCTGATGTATCACCGACCAGTCACTATTCACACCAAGGCTGATGTATCACCAACCAGTCACTAATCACACCAAGGCTGATGTATCACCAGTCACTAATCACACCAAGGCTGATGTATCACCGACCAGTCACTATTCACACCAAGGCTGATGTATCACCGACCAGTCACTATTCACACCAAGGCTGATGTATCACCAGTCACTAATCACACCAAGGCTGATGTATCACCAGTCACTAATCACACCAAGGCTGATGTATCACCAACCAGTCACTAACCGCACCAAGGCTGATGTATCACCGACCAGTCACTATTCACACCAAGGCTGATGTATCACCAACCAGTCACTAACCACACCAAGGCTGATATATCACCGACCAGTCACTAGTTGTACGGAGGCTGATGTATCACCGACCAGTCACTATTCACACCAAGGCTGATGTATCACCGACCAGTCACTAATCACACCAAGGCTGATGTATCACCGACCAGTCACTATTCACACCAAGGCTGATGTATCACCGACCAGTCACTAGTTGTACGGAGGCTGATGTATCACCGACCAGTCACTATTCACACCAAGGCTGATATATCACCAATAGTGATGAGTGCAAATTCAAAAGTTGAAATTCAGCTCAGGTTCAGCCGAATTTACTGTAGGAAAAAAACAAAATTCGAAAACTCAGATCAAAACCCGAAGCCAATGGGGCCCAGAAATGGATATAAAATGGAAAGCGTAAAGGGGGCGGGGGGGGGGGGAAGAAAAATGGCCGGAAAGTATTTCAAGTAATAACAAAAAAGAAATGAAAAAAATTAAGAAATAAATTAAATTATTTTGAGAAAGGAAACTGAGGGCCAAGTGGAGAAGAAGGAGGTGGCCGAGCAAGAGGCCAAGGAGGAGGCAGCAGCCAAGGTGCTAGATCTGTAGATTGTCTCCGTAATTCGGCTCCATGTTATTAACCCCCATGGCTGTGTAACCCTAAGTCCCCTTCCACACAGCGACCTTGCGGCAGGTCAGCACCTCTAAGGCATAAAGGTCAGGGGTCACATACCCATCCACCATGTATGATGCTGGTGGTCAGGGGCGGGCTGGGCCGGGGGGCAGGGTGGCATCTGCGCTCTCCTCTCTGCCTCATAAAGAAGCTGCTGCTCCCCCCACCTATTAAGCCCCGCCCCCTGGTACCATGTTCCTCTTGGCCCGGGACTTCCTGCCTCTTCTGAAGGAGTAGTGCAGACAGGGCAGGGCAGCCTATTATTCACAGAATGGAGCATAGATGCCCTAGCCCAGCAGGTCCTGTATGATACAGCGTGGTGAGGAGGAGGCTGGCTGCTAACCTCCAGCTACACAGGGACCTCCAGCTACACAGGGACCTCCAGCTACACAGCCTCCTCCAGCTACACAGCCTCCTCCAGCTACACAGGGACCTCCAGCTACACAGGGACCTCCAGCTACACAGGGACCTCCAGCTACACAGGGACCTCCAGCTACACAGGGACCTCCAGCTACACAGGGACCTCCAGCTACACAGCCTCCTCCAGCTACACAGGAACCTCGAGCTACACAGCCTCCTCCAGCTACACAGGGACCTCCAGCTACACAGCCTCCTCCAGCTACACAGCCTCCTCCAGCTACACAGGGACCTCCAGCTACACAGCCTCCTCCAGCTACACAGCCTCCTCCAGCTACACAGGGACCTCCAGCTACACAGGGACCTCCAGCTACACAGCCTCCTCCAGCTACACAGGGACCTCCAGCTACACAGCCTCCTCCAGCTACACAGCCTCCTCCAGCTACACAGCTTCCTCCAGCTACACAGCCTCCTCCAGCTACACAGCCTCCTCCAGCTACACAGGGACCTCCAGCTACACAGCCTCCTCCAGCTACACAGCCTTCTCCAGCTACACAGCCTCCTCCAGCTATACAGCCTCCTCCAGCTACACAGGGACCTCAAGCTACACAGCCTCCTCCAGCTACACAGCCTCCTCCAGCTACACAGCCTCCTCCAGCTACACAGGGACCTCCAGCTACACAGCCTCCTCCAGCTACACAGCCTCCTCCAGCTACACAGGGACCTCCAGCTACACAGGGACCTCCAGCTACACAGGGACCTCCAGCTACACAGGGACCTCCAGCTACACAGCCTCCTCCAGCTACACAGGGACCTCCAGCTACACAGCCTCCTCCAGCTACACAGCCTCCTCCAGCTACACAGGGACCTCCAGCTACACAGCCTCCTCCAGCTACACAGGGACCTCCAGCTACACAGCCTCCTCCAGCTACACAGGGACCTCCAGCTACACAGGGACCTCCAGCTACACAGCCTCCTCCAGCTACACAGGGACCTCCAGCTACACAGGGACCTCCAGCTACACAGGGACCTCCAGCTACACAGCCTCCTCCAGCTACACAGGGACCTCCAGCTACACAGCCTCCTCCAGCTACACAGCCTCCTCCAGCTACACAGCCTCCTCCAGCTACACAGCCTCCTCCAGCTACACAGCCTCCTCCAGCTACACAGGGACCTCCAGCTACACAGCCTCCTCCAGCTACACAGGGACCTCCAGCTACACAGCCTCCTCCAGCTACACAGGGACCTCCAGCTACACAAGGACCTATCCAGCTACACAGCCTCCTCCAGCTACACAGGGACCTCCGAGCTGACACAGCATCCTGCCAGCTACACACAGCCTCCTCCACTACACAGGCCTCCTCCCAGCTACACAGGTACCATCCATCTGACACAGGCCTACCTCCAGCTACACAGGCCGACCTCCAGCTACACAGGGCCTCCTCCAGCCTACACAGCCTCCATCCAGCTACAACAGCCTCCTCCAGCTACACAGCCTCCTCCATCTACCACGGGCTCCTCCAGCTACACGAGCCTCCCCAGCTCACAGGACTCCTCCAGCTACACAGGGCCTCCTCCAGCTACACAGCCTCCTCCAGCTACACAGGGCCTCCTCCAAGCTACCACGCCTCCATCCAGCTGTACACAGGCCTCACTCACAGACTAAACAGGGACCTCCAGCTACACAGGGACCTTCCAGCTGACACAGCCTCCTCCAGCTACACAGGGACCTCCTCAGCTACACAAGCCATCCTCCAGCTACACAGTCCTCCTCCAGATACATAGAGGACCTCCAGCTACACAGCCTTCCTCCAGCTACACAGCCTCCTCCAGCTACACAGCCCTCCTCCCGCTACACCGGGACCTCCAGCTACACAGGGACCTCCAGCTACAACAGCCTACCAGCTACACAGCCTCCTCCAGCTACACAGGCTCCTCCAGCTTACACAGGGACCTCCAGATACACAGCCTCCTCCAGCTACACAGCCTCTCAGCTTACACAGGGACACTCCAGCTACATCAGCTCCTCCAGCTACACAGGGCCTCCCGTACAAGCCCTCCAGCTACACAGCCTCCTCCAGCTACACAGGGACCTCCAGCTACACAGCCTCCTCCAGCTACACAGCCTCCTCCAGCTACACAGCCTCCTCCAGCTACACAGCCTCCTCCAGCTACACAGCCTCCTCCAGCTACACAGGGACCTCTAGCTACACAGGGACCTCCAGCTACACAGGGACCTCCAGCTACACAGCCTCCTCCAGCTACACAGCCTCCTCCAGCTACACAGGGACCTCCAGCTACACAGCCTCCTCCAGCTACACAGGGACCTCCAGCTACACAGCCTCCTCCAGCTACACAGGGACCTCCAGCTACACAGCCTCCTCCAGCTACACAGGGACCTCCAGCTACACAGCCTCCTCCAGCTACACAGCCTCCTCCAGCTACACAGGGACCTCCAGCTACACAGGGACCTCCAGCTACACAGCCTCCTCCAGCTACACAGGGACCACCAGCTACACAGCCTCCTCCAGCTACACAGCCTCCTCCAGCTACACAGCCTCCTCCAGCTACACAGGGACCTCCAGCTACACAGCCTCATCCAGCTACACAGCCTCCTCCAGATACACAGGGACCTCCAGCTACACAGCCTCCTCCAGCTACACAGCCTCCTCCAGCTACACAGGGACCTCCAGCTACACAGCCTCCTCCAGCTACACAGGGACCTCCAGCTACACAGGGACCTCCAGCTACACAGGGACCTCCAGCTACACAGCCTCCTCCAGCTACACAGGGACCTCCAGCTACACAGCCTCCTCCAGCTACACAGCCTCCTCCAGCTACACAGGGACCTCCAGCTACACAGCCTCCTCCAGCTACACAGCCTCCTCCAGCTACACAGCCTCCTCCAGCTACACAGGGACCTCCAGCTACACAGCCTCCTCCAGCTACACAGCCTCCTCCAGCTACACAGCCTCCTCCAGCTACACAGGGACCTCCAGCTACACAGCCTCCTCCAGCTACACAGGGACCTCCAGCTACACAGCCTCCTCCAGCTACACAGGGACCTCCAGCTACACAGCCTCATCCAGCTACACAGCCTCCTCCAGCTACACAGGGACCTCCAGCTACACAGCCTCCTCCAGCTACACAGCCTCCTCCAGCTACACAGGGACCTCCAGCTACACAAGGACCTCCAGCTACACAGCCTCCTCCAGCTACACAGCCTCCTCCAGCTACACAGCCTCCTCCAGCTACACAGGGACCTCCAGCTACACAGCCTCCTCCAGCTACACAGCCTCCTCCAGCTACACAGGGACCTCCAGCTACACAGGGACCTCCAGCTACACAGCCTCCTCCAGCTACACAGGGACCTCCAGCTACACAGCCTCCTCCAGCTACACAGGGACCTCCAGCTACACAGGGACCTCCAGCTACACAGCCTCCTCCAGCTACACAGCCTCCTCCAGCTATACAGCCTCCTCCAGCTACACAGCCTCCTCCAGCTACACAGGGACCTCCAGCTACACAGGGACCTCCAGCTACACAGGGACCTCCAGCTACACAGCCTCCTCCAGCTACACAGGGACCTCCAGCTACACAGCCTCCTCCAGCTACACAGCCTCCTCCAGCTACACAGCCTCCTCCAGCTACACAGGGACCTCCAGCTACACAGGGACCTCCAGCTACACAGCCTCCTCCAGCTACACAGCCTCCTCCAGCTACACAGCCTCCTCCAGCTACACAGGGACCTCCAGCTACACAGCCTCCTCCAGCTACACAGCCTCCTCCAGCTACACAGGGACCTCCAGCTACACAGCCTCCTCCAGCTACACAGGGACCTCCAGCTACACAGCCTCCTCCAGCTACACAGCCTCCTCCAGCTACACAGGGACCTCCAGCTACACAGCCTCCTCCAGCTACACAGCCTCCTCCAGCTACAAAGGGACCTCCAGCTACACAGCCTCCTCCAGCTACACAGCCTCCTCCAGCTACACAGCCTCCTCCAGCTACAAAGGGACCTCCAGCTACACAGCCTCCTCCAGCTACACAGGGACCTCCAGCTACACAGGGACCTCCAGCTACACAGCCTCCTCCAGCTACACAGCCTCCTCCAGCTACACAGGGACCTCCAGCTACAGCCTCCTCCAGCTACACAGCCTCCTCCAGCTACACAGCCTCCTCCAGCTACACAGCCTCCTCCAGCTACACAGGGACCTCCAGCTACACAGCCTCCTCCAGCTACACAGCCTCCTCCAGCTACACAGGGACCTCCAGCTACACAGGGACCTCCAGCTACACAGCCTCCTCCAGCTACACAGGGACCTCCAGCTACAGCCTCCTCCAGCTACACAGCCTCCTCCAGCTACACAGCCTCCTCCAGCTACACAGCCTCCTCCAGCTACACAGGCTCCTCCAGCTACACAGGGACCTCCAGCTACACAGGGACCTCCAGCTACACAGGGACCTCCAGCTACACAGGGACCTCCAGCTACACAGGGACCTCCAGCTACACAGCCTCCTCCAGCTACACAGGGACCTCCAGCTACACAGCCTCCTCCAGCTACACAGGGACCTCCAGCTACACAGGGACCTCCAGCTACACAGCCTCCTCCAGCTACACAGGGACCTCCAGCTACACAGCCTCCTCCAGCTACACAGCCTCCTCCAGCTACACAGCCTCCTCCAGCTACACAGGGACCTCCAGCTACACAGGGACCTCCAGCTACACAGCCTCCTCCAGCTACACAGGGACCTCCAGCTACACAGCCTCCTCCAGCTACACAGCCTCCTCCAGCTACACAGCCTCCTCCAGCTACACAGCCTCCTCCAGCTACACAGCCTCCTCCAGCTTCACAGGGACCTCCAGCTACACAGCCTCCTCCAGCTACACAGCCTCCTCCAGCTACACAGCCTCCTCCAGCTACACAGCCTCCTCCAGCTACACAGCCTCCTCCAGCTACACAGGGACCTCCAGCTACACAGGGACCTTCAGCTACACAGCCTCCTCCAGCTACACAGGGACCTCCAGCTACACAGCCTCCTCCAGCTACACAGCCTCCTCCAGCTACATAGGGACCTCCAGCTACACAGCCTCCTCCAGCTACACAGCCTCCTCCAGCTACACAGGGACCTCCAGCTACACAGCATCCTCCAGCTACACAGGGAACTCCAGCTACACAGGGACCTCCAGCTACACAGCCTCCTCCAGCTACACAGCCTCCTCCAGCTACACAGCCTCCTCCAGCTACACAGCCTCCTCCAGCTACACAGGGACCTCCAGCTACACAGGGACCTCCAGCTACACAGCCTCCTCCAGCTACACAGGGACCTCCAGCTACACAGCCTCCTCCAGCTACACAGGGACCTCCAGCTACACAGCCTCCTCCAGCTACACAGCCTCCTCCAGCTACACAGCCTCCTCCAGCTACACAGCCTCCTCCAGCTACACAGGGACCTCCAGCTACACAGGGACCTCCAGCTACACAGGGACCTCCAGCTACACAGCCTCCTCCAGCTACACAGCCTCCTCCAGCTACACAGGGACCTCCAGCTACACAGGGACCTCCAGCTACACAGCCTCCTCCAGCTACACAGCCTCCTCCAGCTACACAGGGACCTCCAGCTACACAGGGACCTCCAGCTACACAGCCTCCTCCAGCTACACAGCCTCCTCCAGCTACACAGGGACCTCCAGCTACACAGCCTCCTCCAGCTACACAGGGACCTCCAGCTACACAGGGACCTCCAGCTACACAGCCTCCTCCAGCTACACAGGGACCTCCAGCTACACAGCCTCCTCCAGCTACACAGGGACCTCCAGCTACACAGCCTCCTCCAGCTACACAGCCTCCTCCAGCTACACAGCCTCCTCCAGCTACACAGCCTCCTCCAGCTACACAGGGACCTCCAGCTACACAGGGACCTCCAGCTACACAGGGACCTCAAGCTACACAGCCTCCTCCAGCTACACAGCCTCCTCCAGCTACACAGCCTCCTCCAGCTACACAGGGACCTCCAGCTACACAGCCTCCTCCAGCTACACAGCCTCCTCCAGCTACACAGGGACCTCCAGCTACACAGGGACCTCCAGCTACACAGCCTCCTCCAGCTACACAGCCTCCTCCAGCTACACAGGGACCTCCAGCTACACAGGGACCTCCAGCTACACAGCCTCCTCCAGCTACACAGGGACCTCCAGCTACACAGCCTCCTCCAGCTACACAGCCTCCTCCAGCTACACAGCCTCCTTCAGCTACACAGCCTCCTCTAGCTACACAGCCTCCTCCAGCTACACAGCCTCCTCCAGCTACACAGCCTCCTCCAGCTACACAGGGACCTCCAGCTACACAGCCTCCTCCAGGTACACAGCCTCCTCCAGCTACACAGCCTCCTCCAGCTACACAGGGACCTCCAGCTACACAGCCTCCTCCAGCTACACAGGGACCTCCAGCTACACAGCCTCCTCCAGCTACACAGCCTCCTCCAGCTACACAGCCTCCTCCAGCTACACAGGGACCTCCAGCTACACAGGGACCTCCAGCTACACAGCCTCCTCCAGCTACACAGGGACCTCCAGCTACACAGCCTCCTCCAGCTACACAGCCTCCTCCAGCTACACAGCCTCCTCCAGCTACACAGCCTCCTCCAGCTACACAGGGACCTCCAGCTACACAGCCTCCTCCAGCTACACAGCCTCCTCCAGCTACACAGGGACCTCCAGCTACACAGCCTCCTCCAGCTACACAGGGACCTCCAGCTACACAGCCTCCTCCAGCTACACAGCCTCCTCCAGCTACACAGGGACCTCCAGCTACACAGGGACCTCCAGCTACACAGCCTCCTCCAGCTACACAGCCTCCTCCAGCTACACAGCCACCTCCAGCTACACAGCCTCCTCCAGCTACACAGGGACCTCCAGCTACACAGGCACCTCCAGCTACACAGCCTCCTCCAGCTACACAGCCTCCTCCAGCTACACAGCCTCCTCCAGCTACACAGGGACCTCCAGCTACACAGGGACCTCCAGCTACACAGGGACCTCCAGCTACACAGCCTCCTCCAGCTACACAGCCTCCTCCAGCTACACAGCCTCCTCCAGCTACACAGGGACCTCCAGCTACACAGGGACCTCCAGCTACACAGGGACCTCCAGCTACACAGCCTCCTCCAGCTACACAGGGACCTCAAGCTACACAGCCTCCTCCAGCTACACAGCCTCCTCCAGCTACACAGCCTCCTCCAGCTACACAGGGACCTCCAGCTACACAGCCTCCTCCAGCTACACAGGGACCTCCAGCTACACAGGGACCTCCAGCTACACAGCCTCCTCCAGCTACACAGCCTCCTCCAGCTACACAGCCTCCTCCAGCTACACAGCCTCCTCCAGCTACACAGGGACCTCCAGCTACACAGCCTCCTCCAGCTACACAGCCTCCTCCAGCTACACAGCCTCCTCCAGCTACACAGCCTCCTCCAGCTACACAGGGACCTCCAGCTACACAGCCTCCTCCAGCTACACAGCCTCCTCCAGCTACACAGCCTCCTCCAGCTACACAGGGACCTCCAGCTACACAGGGACCTCCAGCTACACAGCCTCCTCCAGCTACACAGCCTCCTCCAGCTACACAGCCTCCTCCAGCTACACAGCCTCCTCCAGCTACACAGGGACCTCCAGCTACACAGGGACCTCCAGCTACACAGCCTCCTCCAGCTACACAGGGACCTCCAGCTACACAGGGACCTCCAGCTACACAGGGACCTCCAGCTACACAGCCTCCTCCAGCTACACAGGGACCTCCAGCTACACAGCCTCCTCCAGCTACACAGCCTCCTCCAGCTACACAGGGACCTCCAGCTACACAGCCTCCTCCAGCTACACAGCCTCCTCCAGCTACACAGGGACCTCCAGCTACACAGCCTCCTCCAGCTACACAGCCTCCTCCAGCTACACATGGACCTCCAGCTACACAGCCTCCTCCAGCTACAGCCTCCTCCAGCTACACAGGGACCTCCAGCTACAGCCTCCTCCAGCTACACAGGGACCTCCAGCTACACAGGGACCTCCAGCTACAGCCTCCTCCAGCTACACAGGGACCTCCAGCTACACAGGGACCTCCAGCTACACAGGGACCTCCAGCTACACAGCCTCCTCCAGCTACACAGCCTCCTCCAGCTACACAGGGACCTCCAGCTACAGCCTCGTCCAGCTACACAGGGACCTCCAGCTACACAGGGACCTCCAGCTACAAAGGGACCTCCAGCTACACAGGGACCTCCAGCTACACAGCCTCCTCCAGCTACACAGGGACCTCCAGCTACACAGCCTCCTCCAGCTACACAGGGACCTCCAGCTACACAGCCTCCTCCAGCTACACAGCCTCCTCCAGCTACATAGGGACCTCCAGCTACACAGCCTCCTCCAGCTACACAGCCTCCTCCAGCTACACAGGGACCTCCAGCTACACAGCCTCCTCCAGCTACACAGGGACCTCCAGCTACACAGCCTCCTCCAGCTACACAGGGACCTCCAGCTACACAGCCTCCTCCAGCTACACAGCCTCCTCCAGCTACACAGGGACCTCCAGCTACACAGCCTCCTCCAGCTACACAGCCTCCTCCAGCTACACAGCCTCCTCCAGCTACACAGCCTCCTGCAGCTACACAGGGACCTCCAGCTACACAGCCTCCTCCAGCTACACAGCCTCCTCCAGCTACACAGGGACCTCCAGCTACACAGCATCCTCCAGCTACACAGGGACCTCCAGCTACACAGGGACCTCCAGCTACACAGCCTCCTCCAGCTACACAGCCTCCTCCAGCTACACAGGGACCTCCAGCTACACAGGGACCTCCAGCTACACAGGGACCTCCAGCTACACAGCCTCATCCAGCTACACAGCCTCCTCCAGCTACACAGGGACCTCCAGCTACACAGCCTCCTCCAGCTACACAGCCTCCTCCAGCTACACAGGGACCTCCAGCTACACAGGGACCTCCAGCTACACAGCCTCCTCCAGCTACACAGGGACCTCCAGCTACACAGGGACCTCCAGCTACACAGCCTCCTCCAGCTACACAGGGACCTCCAGCTACACAGGGACCTCCAGCTACACAGGGACCTCCAGCTACACAGCATCCTCCAGCTACACAGGGAACTCCAGCTACACAGCCTCCTCCAGCTACACAGCCTCCTCCAGCTACACAGGGACCTCCAGCTACACAGCCTCCTCCAGCTACACAGGGACCTCCAGCTACACAGCCTCCTCCAGCTACACAGGGACCTCCAGCTACACAGCCTCCTCCAGCTACACAGCCTCCTCCAGCTACACAGCCTCCTCCAGCTACACAGGGACCTCCAGCTACACAGCCTCCTCCAGCTACACAGGGACCTCCAGCTACACAGGGACCTCCAGCTACACAGGGACCTCCAGCTACAGCCTCCTCCAGCTACACAGGGACCTCCAGCTACACAGCCTCCTCCAGCTACACAGGGACCTCCAGCTACACAGCCTCCTCCAGCTACACAGCCTCCTCCAGCTACACAGGGACATCCAGCTACACAGCCTTCTCCAGCTACACAGGGACCTCCAGCTACACAGCCTCCTCCAGCTACACAGGGACCTCCAGCTACACAGGGACCTCCAGCTACACAGGGACCTCCAGCTACACAGCCTCCTCCAGCTACACAGGGACCTCCAGCTACACAGCCTCCTCCAGCTACACAGGGACCTCCAGCTACACAGCCTCCTCCAGCTACACAGCCTCCTCCAGCTACACAGCCTCCTCCAGCTACACAGGGACCTCCAGCTACACAGCCTCCTCCAGCTACACAGCCTTCTCCAGCTACACAGCCTCCTCCAGCTACACAGGGACCTCCAGCTACACAGGGACCTCCAGCTACACAGGGATCTCCAGCTACACAGGGACCTCAAGCTACACAGCCTCCTCCAGCTACAAAGCCTCCTCCAGCTACACAGCCTCCTCCAGCTACACAGGGACCTCCAGCTACACAGCCTCCTCCAGCTACACAGCCTCCTCCAGCTACACAGGGACCTCCAGCTACACAGCCTCCTCCAGCTACACAGCCTCCTCCAGCTACACAGGGACCTCCAGCTACACAGGGACCTCCAGCTACAGCCTCCTCCAGCTACACAGGGACCTCCAGCTACACAGCCTCCTCCAGCTACACAGCCTCCTCCAGCTACACAGCCTCCTCCAGCTACACAGGGACCTCCAGCTACACAGCCTCCTCCAGCTACACAGCCTCCTCCAGCTACACAGCCTCCTTCAGCTACACAGCCTCCTCTAGCTACACAGCCTCCTCCAGCTACACAGCCTCCTCCAGCTACACAGCCTCCTCCAGCTACACAGGGACCTCCAGCTACACAGCCTCCTCCAGCTACACAGGGACCTCCAGCTACACAGGGACCTCCAGCTTCACAGCCTCCTCCAGCTACACAGCCTCCTCCAGCTACACAGCCTCCTCCAGCTACACAGCCTCCTCCAGCTACACAGGGACCTCCAGCTACACAGGGACCTCCAGCTACACAGGGACCTCAAGCTACACAGCCTCCTCCAGCTACACAGCCTCCTCCAGCTACACAGCCTCCTCCAGCTACACAGCCTCCTCCAGCTACACAGGGACCTCCAGCTACACAGCCTCCTCCAGCTACACAGCCTCCTCCAGCTACACAGGGACCTCCAGCTACACAGCCTCCTCCAGCTACACAGCCTCCTCCAGCTACACAGGGACCTCCAGCTACACAGCCTCCTCCAGCTACACAGCCTCCTCCAGCTACACAGCCTCCTTCAGCTACACAGCCTCCTCTAGCTACACAGCCTCCTCCAGCTACACAGCCTCCTCCAGCTACACAGCCTCCTCCAGCTACACAGGGACCTCCAGCTACACAGCCTCCTCCAGCTACACAGGGACCTCCAGCTACACAGGGACCTCCAGCTACACAGCCTCCTCCAGCTACACAGCCTCCTCCAGCTACACAGGGACCTCCAGCTACACAGGGACCTCCAGCTACACAGGGACCTCCAGCTACACAGCCTCCTCCAGCTACACAGCCTCCTCCAGCTACACAGGGACCTCCAGCTACACAGCCTCCTCCAGCTACACAGCCTCCTCCAGCTACACAGCCTCCTCCAGCTACACAGCCTCCTCCAGCTACACAGGGACCTCCAGCTACACAGCCTCCTCCAGCTACACAGCCTCCTCCAGCTACACAAGGACCTCCAGCTACACAGCCTCCTCCAGCTACACAGCCTCCTCCAGCTACACAGCCTCCTCCAGCTACACAGGGACCTCCAGCTACACAGCCTCCTCCAGCTACACAGCCTCCTCCAGCTACACAGGGACCGCCAGCTACACAGCCTCCTCCAGCTACACAGCCTCCTCCAGCTACACAGGGACCTCCAGCTACACAGGGACCTCCAGCTACACAGCCTCCTCCAGCTACACAGGGACCTCCAGCTACACAGCCTCCTCCAGCTACACAGCCTTCTCCAGCTACACATGGACCTCCAGCTACACAGGGACCTCCAGCTACACAGCCTCCTCCAGCTACACAGGGACCTCCAGCTACACAGCCTCCTCCAGCTACACAGCCTCCTCCAGCTACACAGCCTCCTCTAGCTACACAGCCTCCTCCAGCTACACAGCCTCCTCCAGCTACACAGGGACCTCCAGCTACACAGGGACCTCCAGCTACACAGCCTCCTCCAGCTACACAGCCTCCTCCAGCTACACAGCCTCCTCCAGCTACACAGGGACCTCAAGCTACACAGCCTCCTCCAGCTACACAGCCTCCTCCAGCTACACAGGGACCTCCAGCTACACAGGGACCTCCAGCTACACAGCCTCCTCCAGCTACACAGGGACCTCCAGCTACACAGCCTCCTCCAGCTACACAGCCTCCTCCAGCTACACAGGGACCTCCAGCTACACAGCCTCCTCCAGCTACACAGGGACCTCCAGCTACACAGCCTCCTCCAGCTACACAGGGACCTCCAGCTACAGAGGGACCTCCAGCTACACAGGGACCTCCAGCTACACAGCCTCCTCCAGCTACACAGCCTCCTCCAGCTACACAGGGACCTCCAGCTACAAAGCCTCCTCCAGCTACACAGCCTCCTCCAGCTACACAGGGACCTCCAGCTACACAGGGACCTCCAGCTACACAGCCTCCTCCAGCTACACAGGGACCTCCAGCTACACAGCCTCCTCCAGCTACACAGGGACCTCCAGCTACACAGGGACCTCCAGCTACACAGCCTCCTCCAGCTACACAGCCTCCTCCAGCTACACAGGGACCTCCAGCTACACAGCCTCCTGCAGCTACACAGCCTCCTCCAGCTACACAGGGACCTCCAGCTACACAGCCTCCTCCAGCTACAGCCTCCTCCAGCTACACAGGGACCTCCAGCTACAGCCTCCTCCAGCTACACAGGGACCTCCAGCTACACAGGGACCTCCAGCTACAGCCTCGTCCAGCTACACAGGCACCTCCAGCTACACAGCCTCCTCCAGCTACACAGCCTCCTCTAGCTACACAGCCTCCTCCAGCTACACAGGGACCTCCAGCTACACAGCCTCCTCCAGCTACACAGCCTCCTCCAGCTACACAGGGACCTCCAGCTACACAGCCTCCTCCAGCTACACAGCCTCCTCCAGCTACACAGCCTCCTCCAGCTACACAGCCTCCTCCAGCTACACAGCCTCCTCCAGCTACACAGGGGCCTACAGCTACACAGGGACCTCCAGCTATACAGCCTCCTCCAGCTACACAGCCTCCTCCAGCTACACAGGGACCTCCAGCTACACAGCCTCCTCCAGCTACACAGCCTCCTCCAGCTACACAGGGACCTCCAGCTACACAGCCTCCTCCAGCTACACAGGGACCTCCAGCTACACAGCCTCCTCCAGCTACACAGCCTCCTCCAGCTACACAGCCTCCTCCACCTACACAGGGACCCCCAGCTACACAGCCTCCTCCAGCTACACAGGGACCTCCAGCTACACAGGGACCTCCAGCTACACAGCCTCCTCCAGCTACACAGCCTCCTCCAGCTACACAGCCTCCTCCAGCTACACAGGGACCTCCAGCTACACAGGGACCTCCAGCTACACAGCCTCCTCCAGCTACACAGCCTCCTCCAGCTACACAGCCTCCTCCAGCTACACAGCCTCCTCCAGCTACACAGGGACTTTCAGCTACACAGCCTCCTCCAGCTACACAGCCTCCTCCAGCTACACAGGGACCTCCAGCTACACAGGGACCTCCAGCTACACAGCCTCCTCCAGCTACACAGGGACCTCCAGCTACACAGCCTCCTCCAGCTACACAGCCTCCTCCAGCTACACAGCCTCCTCCAGCTACACAGGGACCTCCAGCTACACAGCCTCCTCCAGCTACACAGGGACCTCCAGCTACACAGGGACCTCCAGCTACACAGCCTCCTCCAGCTACACAGGGACCTCCAGCTACACAGCCTCCTCCAGCTACACAGGGACCTCCAGCTACACAGCCTCCTCCAGCTACACAGCCTCCTCCAGCTACACAGGGACCTCCAGCTACACAGGGACCTCCAGCTACACAGCCTCCTCCAGCTACACAGGGACCTCCAGCTACACAGCCTCCTCCAGCTACACAGCCTCCTCCAGCTACACAGCCTCCTCCAGCTACACAGCCTCCTCCAGCTACACAGGCTCCTCCAGCTACACAGCCTCCTCCAGCTACACAGCCTCCTCCAGCTACACAGGGACCTCCAGCTACACAGCCTCCTCCAGCTACACAGGGACCTCCAGCTACACAGGGACCTCCAGCTACACAGCCTCCTCCAGCTACACAGCCTCCTCCAGCTACACAGGGACCTCCAGCTACACAGCCTCATCCAGCTACACAGCCTCCTCCAGCTACACAGGGACCTCCAGCTACACAGGGACCTCCAGCTACACAGCCTCCTCCAGCTACACAGCCTCCTCCAGCTACACAGGGACCTCCAGCTACACAGCCTCCTCCAGCTACACAGCCTCCTCCAGCTACACAGGGACCTCCAGCTACACAGCCTCCTCCAGCTACACAGGGACCTCCAGCTACACAGCCTCCTCCAGCTACACAGCCTCCTCCAGCTACACAGGGACCTCCAGCTACACAGCCTCCTCCAGCTACACAGGGACCTCCAGCTACACAGCCTCCTCCAGCTACACAGCCTCCTCCAGCTACACAGCCTCCTCCAGCTACACAGGGACCTCCAGCTACACAGCCTCCTCCAGCTACACAGGGACCTCCAGCTACACAGCCTCCTCCAGCTACACAGCCTCCTCCAGCTACACAGCCTCCTCCAGCTACACAGGGACCTCCAGCTACACAGCCTCCTCCAGCTACACAGCCTCCTCCAGCTACACAGGGACCTCCAGCTACACAGCCTCCTCCAGCTACACAGCCTCCTCCAGCTACACAGCCTCCTCCAGCTACACAGGGACCTCCAGCTACACAGGGACCTCCAGCTACACAGCCTCCTCTAGCTACACAGCCTCCTCCAGCTACACAGCCTCCTCCAGCTACACAGGGAACTCCAGCTACACAGCCTCCTCCAGCTACACAGGGACCTCCAGCTACACAGCCTCCTCCAGCTACACAGCCTCCTCCAGCTACACAGCCTCCTCCAGCTACACAGGGACCTCCAGCTACACAGCCTCCTCCAGCTACACAGCCTCCTCCAGCTACACAGCCTCCTCCAGCTACACAGCCTCCTCCAGCTACACAGGGACCTCCAGCTACACAGCCTCCTCCAGCTACACAGCCTCCTCCAGCTACACAGGGACCTCCAGCTACACAGCCTCCTCCAGCTACACAGGGACCTCCAGCTACACAGCCTCCTCCAGCTACACAGGGACCTCCAGCTACACAGCCTCCTCCAGCTACACAGCCTCCTCCAGCTACACAGCCTCCTCCAGCTACACAGGGACCTCCAGCTACACAGGGACCTCAAGCTACACAGCCTCCTCCAGCTACACAGCCTCCTCCAGCTACACAGCCTCCTCCAGCTACACAGGGACCTCCAGCTACACAGCCTCCTCCAGCTACACAGCCTCCTCCAGCTACACAGCCTCCTCCAGCTACACAGGGACCTCCAGCTACACAGCCTCCTCCAGCTACACAGGGACCTCCAGCTACACAGGGACCTCCAGCTACACAGCCTCCTCCAGCTACACAGGGACCTCCAGCTACACAGGGACCTCAAGCTACACAGCCTCCTCCAGCTACACAGCCTCCTCCAGCTACACAGCCTCCTCCAGCTACACAGGGACCTCCAGCTACACAGCCTCCTCCAGCTACACAGCCTCCTCCAGCTACACAGGGACCTCCAGCTACACAGCCTCCTCCAGCTACACAGGGACCTCCAGCTACACAGGGACCTCCAGCTACACAGCCTCCTCCAGCTACACAGGGACCTCCAGCTACACAGGGACCTCCAGCTACACAGCCTCATCCAGCTACACAGCCTCCTCCAGCTACACAGGGACCTCCAGCTACACAGCCTCCTCCAGCTACACAGGGACCTCCAGCTACACAGGGACCTCCAGCTACACAGCCTCCTCCAGCTACACAGCCTCCTCCAGCTACACAGCCTCCTCCAGCTACACAGGGACCTCCAGCTACACAGCCTCCTCCAGCTACACAGGGACCTCCAGCTACACAGCCTCCTCCAGCTACACAGCCTCCTCCAGCTACACAGCCTCCTCCAGCTACACAGCCTCCTCCAGCTACACAGCCTCCTCCAGCTACACAGCCTCCTCCAGCTACACAGGGACCTCCAGCTACACAGCCTCCTCCAGCTACACAGCCTCCTCCAGCTACACAGCCTCCTCCAGCTACACAGGGACCTCCAGCTACACAGCCTCCTCCAGCTACACAGGGACCTCCAGCTACACAGCCTCCTCCAGCTACACAGCCTCCTCCAGCTACACAGCCTCCTCCAGCTACACAGGGACCTCCAGCTACACAGGGACCTCCAGCTACACAGGGACCTCCAGCTACACAGCCTCCTCCAGCTACACAGGGACCTCCAGCTACACAGCCTCCTCCAGCTACACAGGGGCCTCCAGCTACACAGCCTCCTCCAGCTACACAGGGGCCTCCAGCTACACAGCCTCCTCCAGCTACACAGCCTCCTCCAGCTACACAGCCTCCTCCAGCTACACAGGGACCTCTAGCTACACAGGGACCTCCAGCTACACAGCCTCCTCCAGCTACACAGCCTCCTCCAGCTACACAGGGACCTCCAGCTACACAGGGACCTCCAGCTACACAGCCTCCTCCAGCTACACAGCCTCCTCCAGCTACAAAGCCTCCTCCAGCTACACAGGGACCTCCAGCTACACAGCCTCCTCCAGCTACACAGCCTCCTCCAGCTACACAGCCTCCTCCAGCTTAACAGCCTCCTCCAGCTACACAGCCTCCTCCATCTACACAGGGACCTCCAGCTACACAGCCTCCTCCAGCTACACAGCCTCCTCCAGCTACACAGGGACCTCCAGCTACACAGCCTCCTCCAGCTACACAGCCTCCTCCAGCTTAACAGCCTCCTCCAGCTATACAGGGACCTCCAGCTACACAGCCTCCTCCATCTACACAGGGACCTCCAGCTACACAACCTCCTCCATCTACACAGGGACCTCCAGCTACACAGCCTCCTCCAGCTACACAGCCTCCTCCAGCTAAACAGCCTCCTCCAGCTATACAGGGACCTCCAGCTACACAGGGACCTCCAGCTACACAGCCTCCTCCAGCTACACAGCCTCCTCCAGCTACACAGGGACCTCCAGCTACACAGGGACCTCCAGCTACACAGCCTCCTCCAGCTACACAGGGACCTCCAGCTACACAGCCTCCTCCAGCTACACAGCCTCCTCCAGCTACACAGGGACCTCCAGCTACACAGCCTCCTCCAGCTACACAGGGACCTCCAGCTACACAGCCTCCTCCAGCTACACAGCCTCCTCCAGCTACACAGGGACCTCCAGCTACACAGGGACCTCCAGCTACACAGGGACCTCCAGCTACACAGCCTCCTCCAGCTACACAGCCTCCTCCAGCTACACAGGGACCTCCAGCTACACAGCCTTCTCCAGCTACACAGCCTCCTCCAGCTACACAGCCTCCTCCAGCTACACAGCCTCCTCCAGCTACACAGGGGCCTCCAGCTACACAGCCTCCTCCAGCTACACAGGGACCTCCAGCTACACAGGGACCTCCAGCTACACAGCCTCCTCCAGCTACACAGCCTCCTCCAGCTACACAGGGACCTCCAGCTACACAGCCTCCTCCAGCTACACAGGGACCTCCAGCTACACAGGGACCTCCAGCTACACAGCCTCCTCCAGCTACACAGCCTCCTCCAGCTACACAGGGACCTCCAGCTACACAGCCTCCTCCAGCTACACAGGGACCTCCAGCAACACAGGGACCTCCAGCTACACAGGGACCTCCAGCTACACAGCCTCCTCCAGCTACACAGCCTCCTCCAGCTACACAGCCTCCTCCAGCTACACAGGCTCCTCCAGCTACACAGGCTCCTCCAGCTACACAGCCTCCTCCAGCTACACAGCCTCCTCCAGCTACACAGGGACCTCCAGCTACACAGGGACCTCCAGCTACACAGCCTCCTCCAGCTACACAGGGACCTCCAGCTACACAGCCTCCTCCAGCTACACAGCCTCCTCCAGCTACACAGCCTCCTCCAGCTACACAGCCTCCTCCAGCTACACAGGGACCTCCAGCTACACAGGGACCTCCAGCTACACAGCCTCCTCCAGCTACACAGGGACCTCCAGCTACACAGCCTCCTCCAGCTACACAGCCTCCTCCAGCTACACAGCCTCCTCCAGCTACACAGCCTCCTCCAGCTACACAGGGACCTCCAGCTACACAGCCTCCTCCAGCTACACAGGGACCTCCAGCAACACAGGGACCTCCAGCTACACAGGGACCTCCAGCTACACAGCCTCCTCCAGCTACACAGCCTCCTCCAGCTACACAGCCTCCTCCAGCTACACAGGCTCCTCCAGCTACACAGGCTCCTCCAGCTACACAGCATCCTCCAGCTACACAGGGACCTCCAGCTACACAGCCTCCTCCAGCTACACAGCCTCCTCCAGCTACACAGGGACCGCCAGCTACACAGCTTCCTCCAGCTACACAGGGACCTCCAGCTACACAGGGACCTCCAGCTACACAGGGACCTCCAGCTACACAGGGACCTCCAGCTACACAGCCTCCTCCAGCTACACAGCCTCCTCCAGCTACACAGCCTCCTCCAGCTACACAGGGACCTCCAGCTACACAGCCTCCTCCAGCTACACAGGGACCTCCAGCTACACAGGCTCCTCCAGCTACACAGCCTCCTCCAGCTACACAGGGACCTCCAGCTACACAGGGACCTCCAGCTACACAGCCTCCTCCAGCTACACAGGGACCTCCAGCTACACAGCCTCCTCCAGCTACACAGGGACCTCCAGCTACACAGCCTCCTCCAGCTACACAGCCTCCTCCAGCTACACAGCCTCCTCCAGCTACACAGCCTCCTCCAGCTACACAGCCTCCTCCAGCTACACAGGGACCTCCAGCTACACAGCCTCCTCCAGCTACACAGGGACCTCCAGCAACACAGGGACCTCCAGCTACACAGGGACCTCCAGCTACACAGCCTCCTCCAGCTACACAGCCTCCTCCAGCTACACAGCCTCCTCCAGCTACACAGCCTCCTCCAGCTACACAGGGACCTCCAGCTACACAGCCTCCTCCAGCTACACAGCCTCCTCCAGCTACACAGGGACCGCCAGCTACACAGCTTCCTCCAGCTACACAGGGACCTCCAGCTACACAGGGACCTCCAGCTACACAGCCTCCTCCAGCTACACAGGGACCTCCAGCTACACAGCCTCCTCCAGCTACACAGCCTCCTCCAGCTACACAGGGACCTCCAGCTACACAGCCTCCTCCAGCTACACAGCCTCCTCCATCTACACAGCCTCCTCCAGCTACACAGGGACCTCCAGCTACACAGCCTCCTCCAGCTACACAGGGACCTCCAGCTACACAGGGACCTCCAGCTACACAGCCTCCTCCAGCTACACAGCCACCTCCAGCTACACAGGGACCTCCAGCTACACAGCCTCCTCCAGCTACACAGCCTCCTCCAGCTACACAGCCTCCTCCAGCTACACAGGGACCTCCAGCTACACAGCCTCCTCCAGCTACACAGCCTCCTCCAGCTACACAGGGGCCTCCAGCTACACAGCCTCCTCCAGCTACACAGGGGCCTCCAGCTACACAGCCTCCTCCAGCTACACAGCCTCCTCCAGCTACACAGCCTCCTCCAGCTACACAGCCTCCTCCAGCTACACAGGGACCTCTAGCTACACAGGGACCTCCAGCTACACAGCCTCCTCCAGCTACACAGGGACCTCCAGCTACACAGCCTCCTCCAGCTACACAGCCTCCTCCAGCTACACAGGGACCTCCAGCTACACAGCCTCCTCCAGCTACACAGCCTCCTCCAGCTACACAGCCTCCTCCAGCTACACAGCCTCCTCCAGCTACACAGGGACCTCCAGCTACACAGCCTCCTCCAGCTACACAGGGACCTCCAGCTACACAGCCTCCTCCAGCTACACAGCCTCCTCCAGCTACACAGGGACCTCCAGCTACACAGCCTCCTCCAGCTACACAGCCTCCTCCAGCTACACAGGGACCTCCAGCTACACAGGGACCTCCAGCTACACAGCCTCCTCCAGCTACACAGCCTCCTCCAGCTACACAGCCTCCTCCAGCTACACAGGGGCCTCCAGCTACACAGGGACCTCTAGCTACACAGGGACCTCCAGCTACACAGCCTCCTCCAGCTACACAGGGACCTCTAGCTACACAGCCTCCTCCAGCTACACAGCCTCCTCCAGCTAAACAGCCTCCTCCAGCTACACAGCCTCCTCCAGCTACACAGCCTCCTCCAGCTAAACAGCCTCCTACAGCTATACAGGGACCTCCAGCTACACAGGGACCTCCAGCTACACAGCCTCCTCAAGCTACACAGCCTCCTCCAGCTACACAGGGACCTCCAGCTACACAGCCTCCTCCAGCTACACAGCCTCCTCCAGCTACACAGGGACCTCCAGCTACACAGGGACCTCCAGCTACACAGCCTCCTCCAGCTACACAGCCTCCTCCAGCTACACAGCCCCCTCCAGCTACACAGGGACCTCCAGCTACACAGGGACCTCCAGCTATACAGGGACCTCAGGGTACACAGGGACCTCCATGCTACACAGCCTCCTCCAGCTACACAGCCTCACTCCAGCTACACAGGACCTCCAGCTACACAGCCTCCCTCAGCTACACAGCCTCCCTCCAGCTACACAGCCTCCTCCAGCTACACAGGGACCTCCAGCTACACAGCCACCTCCAGCTACACAGCCTCCTCCAGCTACACAGCCTCCTCCAGCTACACAGGGACCTCCAGCTACACAGGCACCTCCAGCTACACAGCCTCCTCCAGCTACACAGGGGCCTCCAGCTACACAGCCTCCTCCAGCTACACAGCCTCCTCAGCTACACAGCCGCCTCCAGCTACACAGCCTCCTCCATCTACACAGGGGACCTCCAAGCTACACAGCCTCCTCCAGCTACACGCCTCCTTCAGCTACACAGCTCCCTCTAGCTACACAGCCTCCTCCAAGCTACACAGCCTCCTCCAGCTACACAGGACCTCCAGCTTCACAGCCTCCTCCAGCTACACAGCCTCCTCCAGCTACACAGGGACCTCCAGCTACACAAGCCGCCTCCCAGCTACACAGCCTCCTCCAGCTACACAGGGACTCCTCCAGCTACAACAGGCCTCCACTACAGCCTCCTCCAGCTACACAGGGACCTCCAGCTACACAGCCTCCTCCAGCTACACAGCCTCCTCCAGCTACACAGCCTCCTCCAGCTACACAGGACCTCCAGCTACACAGGCACCTCCAGCTACACAGGACCTCCAGCTACACAGCCTCCTCCAGCTACACAGCCTCCTCCAGCTACACAGGGCCCTCCAGCTACACAGGCCCTCCAGCTACACAGCCTCCTCCAGCTACACAGCTGGCCTCCAGCCTACACAGCCTCCTCAAGCTACACAGCCTCTCTCCAGCTACACAGCCTCCTCCAGCTACAGGGCTCCTCCAGCTACACAGGCCTCCTCCAGCTACACAGGACCTCCAGCTACACAGGGACCTCCAGCTACACAGCCTCCTCCAGCTACACAGGGACCTCCAGCTACACAGCCTCCTCCAGCTACACAGCCTCCTCCAGCTACACAGCCTCCTCCAGCTACACAGCCTCCTCCAGCTACACAGGGACCTCCAGCTACACAGCCTCCTCCAGCTACACAGCCTCCTCCAGCTACACAGGGACCTCCAGCTACACAGCCTCCTCCAGCTACACAGGGACCTCCAGCTACACAGCCTCCTCCAGCTACACAGGGACCTCCAGCTACACAGCCTCCTCCAGCTACACAGCCTCCTCCAGCTACACAGCCTCCTCCAGCTACACAGCCTCCTCCAGCTACACAGCCTCCTCCAGCTACACAGGGACCTCCAGCTACACAGCCTCCTCCAGCTACACAGCCTCCTCCAGCTACACAGGGACCTCCAGCTACACAGTCTCCTCCAGCTACACAGCCTCCTCCAGCTACACAGCCTCCTCCAGCTACACAGCCTCCTCCAGCTACACAGGGACCTCCAGCTACACAGCCTCCTCCAGCTACACAGCCTCCTCCAGCTACACAGGGACCTCCAGCTACACAGCCTCCTCCAGCTACACAGCCTCCTCCAGCTACACAGTCTCCTCCAGCTACACAGCCTCCTCCAGCTACACAGCCTCCTCCAGCTACACAGCCTCCTCCAGCTACACAGCCTCCTCCAGCTACACAGGGACCTCCAGCTACACAGCCTCCTCCAGCTACACAGGGACCTCCAGCTACACAGGGACCTCCAGCTACACAGCCTCCTCCAGCTACACAGCCTCCTCCAGCTACACAGCCTCCTCCAGCTACACAGGGACCTCCAGCTACACAGCCTCCTCCAGCTACACAGCTTCCTCCAGCTACACAGCCTCCTCCAGCTACACAGCCTCCTCCAGCTACACAGGGACCTCCAGCTACACAGCCTCCTCCAGCTACACAGCCTCCTCCAGCTACACAGCCTCCTCCAGCTACACAGCCTCCTCCAGCTACACAGGGTCCTCCAGCTACACAGCCTCCTCCAGCTACACAGCCTCCTCCAGCTACACAGCCTCCTCCAGCTACACAGGGACCTCCAGCTACACAGGGACCTCCAGCTACACAGCCTCCTCCAGCTACACAGCCTCCTCCAGCTACACAGCCTCCTCCAGCTACACAGGGACCTCCAGCTACACAGCCTCCTCCAGCTACACAGGGACCTCCAGCTACACAGGGACCTCCAGCTACACAGCCTCCTCCAGCTACACAGCCTCCTCCAGCTACACAGCCTCCTCCAGCTACACAGCCTCCTCCAGCTACAGGCTCCTGCTTCCTGTCAGGTACTGGGCTGTAGATAGGATGGAGGTCGGGACAGAGAGAAGGGGGAGTCTGCAGAGCACCCACAGTCTTCTAGCATTGTAGCCGCTGCCCTGTTCCCCCTATAGCTGCACCCTCTCCCCCAGGCTGCTTTGCCTCTCACCACCTGTACCTGTTATATATATCCCCCCCCCCCCCCCCGACTGCTGTCTTCTCCCCCTCAGGGTGCTGGGCCCCCACACACTTCTGGCTGTTAGCATTAGCATTCGGATTCCTAATTATACCAGAAGACGTCCAGTTATACTGCACAAAGGTGTGACTATATGTATGACTGAACTATGTATGTATACGTGTCTGTAACATGTATGTGTGTTTGTAATGTATGGCCAGGTTCACACTGCATCTTTTGCACAACTACAACCATTGTTATAAAATATGGCTGTTGTCTTTACATAGAGTGAACCTGGCCTATGTGAGTTATATCCACACACACACACACAACATATACACACACACATACAGTACAATATACACCCATACAGAACCATACAGTACAATATACACCCATACAGTACAATATATACCCATACAGAGCCATACAGTACAATAAACACCCATACAGAACTATACAGTACAATATACACCCATACAGAACCATACAGTACAATATACACCCATACAGTACAATATACACCCATACAGTACAATATACACCCATACAGAACCATACAGTACAATATACACCCATACAGTACAATATACACCATACAGAACCATACAGTACAATATACACCCATACAGAACCATACAGTACAATATACACCCATACAGTACAATATACACCCATACAGTACAATATACACCCATACAGAACCATACAGTACAATATACACCCATACAGTACCATACAGTACAATATACACCCATACAGAACCATATACACCCATACAGAACCATACAGTACAATATACACCCATACAGAACCATACAGTACAATATAGACCCATACAGAACTATACAGTACAATATACACCCATATAGTACAATATACACCCATACAGTACAATATACACCCATACAGTACAATATACACCCATACAGAACCATACAGTACAATATACACCCATACAGTACAATATACACCCATACAGAACCATACAGTACAATATACACCCATACAGTACAATATACACCCATACAGTACAATATACACCCATACAGTACAATATACACCTATACAGAACAATATACACCATACAGAACCATACAGTACAATATACACCCATACAGAACCATACAGTACAATATACACCCATACAGAGCCATACAGTACAATATACACCCATACAGAACCGTACAGTACAATATACACCCATACAGAGCCATACAGTACAATATACACCCATACAGAACCATACAGTACAATATACACCCATACAGTACAATATACATCCATACAGAACCATACAGTACAATATACACCCATACAGTACAATATACACCTATACAGCACAATATACACCCATACAGAACCATACAGTACAATATACACCCATACAGTACAATATACACCCATACAGAACCATACAGTACAATATACACCCATACAGAACCATACAGTACAATATACACCCATACAGTACAATATACACCCATACAGAACCATACAGTACAATATACACCCATACAGTACCATATACACCCATACAGAACCATACAGTACAATATACACCCATACAGGACCATACAGTACAATATACACCCATACAGTACAATATACACCCATACAGAACCATACAGTACAATATACACCCATACAGTACAATATACACCCATACAGAACATACAGTACAATATACACCCATACAGTACAATATACACCCATACAGAACCATACTGTACAATATACACCCATACAGTACCATACAGTACAATATACACCTATACAGAACCATACAGTGCAATATACACCTATACAGAACCATACAGTACAATATACACCCATACAGAGCCATACAGTACAATATACACCCATACAGAACCATACAGTACAATATACACCCATACAGTACAATATACACCCATACAGAACATACAGTACAATATACACCCATACAGTACAATATACACCCATACAGAACCATACTGTACAATATACACTCATACAGAACCATACAGTACAATATACACCCATACAGAGCCATACAGTACAATATACACCCATACAGAACCATACAGTACAATATACACTCATACAGAACCATACAGTACAATATACACCCATACAGAACCATACAGTACAATATACACCCATATAGTACAATATACACCCATACAGTACAATATACACCCATACAGTACAATATACACCCATACAGAACCATACAGTACAATATACTCCCATACAGTACAATATACACCCATACAGAACCATACAGTACAATATACACCTATACAGAACAATATACACCATACAGAACCATACAGTACAATATACACCCATACAGAACCATACAGTACAATATACACCCATACAGAGCCATACAGTACAATATACACCCATACAGAACCGTACAGTACAATATACACCCATACAGAGCCATACAGTACAATATACACCCATACAGAGCCATACAGAACAATATACACCCATACAGAACCATACAGTACAATATACACCCATACAGAACCATACAGTGCAATATACACCCATACAGTACAATATATACCCATACAGAACCATACAGTGCAATATACACCCATACAGTACAATATACACACATACAGTACAATATACACCCATACAGTACAATATACACCCATACAGAACCATACAGTACAATATACACCTATACAGCACAATATACACCCATACAGAACCATACAGTACAATATACACCCATACAGTACAATATACACCCATACAGAACCATACAGTACAATATACACCCATACAGAACCATACAGTACAATATACACCCATACAGTACAATATACACCCATACAGAACCATACAGTACAATATACACCCATACAGAACCATACAGTACAATATACACCCATACAGGACCATACAGTACAATATACACCCATACAGTACAATATACACCCATACAGAACCATACAGTACAATATACACCCATACAGTACAATATACACCCATACAGAACATACAGTACAATATACACTCATACAGAGCCATACTGTACAATATACACTCATACAGAACCATACAGTACAATATACACCCATACAGAACATACAGTACAATATACACCCATACAGTACAATATACACCCATACAGAACCATACTGTACAATATACACTCATACAGAACCATACAGTACAATATACACCTATACAGAACCATACAGTACAATATACACCCATACAGAACCATACAGTACAATATACACCCATACATTACAATATAAACTCATACAGTACAATATACACCCATACAGAGCCATACAGTACAATATACACCCATACAGAACCGTACAGTACAATATACACCCATACAGAGCCATACAGTACAATATACACCCATACAGAGCCATACAGTACAATATACACCCATACATTACAATATAAACTCATACAGTACAATATACACCCATACAGAACCATACAGTACAATATACACCCATACAGAACCGTACAGTACAATATACACCCATACAGAGCCATACAGTACAATATACACCCATACAGAGCCATACAGTACAATATACACCCATACAGAACCATACAGTACAATATACACCCATACAGAACCATACAGTACAATATACACCCATACAGTACAATATACACCCATACAGAACCGTACAGTACAATATACACCCATACAGAACCATACAGTACAATATACATCCATACAGAACCATACAGAAAAGGCCGGACGCAACGGAGTTAAGGGAGGCCAGCATGACAGGGGAGCTGGCACGGGAAGGGTTAACTTGTGATCTGGCTGGGAAGAGCGGGAGTTGCTAAGGGGAGGGGTATGGGAGTCAGGGGAGGGTATATAGGTTACTGCCTCTTCCTGGATCTGGTCAGCACATGCGGAGCAGCAGTGAAGAGTCCCTCCCTTAGTTGGGGATAGCTGGATTGTTCGGGTCGTCGTTGGGTAGTTCGGGGTGGGGGTTGGGTTGTCATTTTGTCATAGCAGCGGCTGGCGGGTTAGGGGGTCCTTGGGGTTGGAAAAATGGAGTATAAGGGGGGGTACACGAGGTGAGGTGCACCCCCATTCCCCCTCATTTTATTAAGGATTATCGGGGGGGCCTTGGAGGAGGCTGGGCTCCTGACTGGGGGGTGTCCCGGGGAGTAATGGTTTGTGGACAATCGGCCAGTGCCTTTGGACTTGTGGTAGGGCTCCTGAGCCTGGGGGAACCGGCTGGGGGTCGGATATGAGGGGTAATAGCCTGATATTTTGTGGCACAGTTATGGGTGGCCGGTTGTAGTTTTAGCCTCAAGGACCTCCTTCCCGTTCTAGGTCATTGTTGCATAATGTTTTTATGTTTTGTACGTTTATTAATAAAATTTGGCTGCTGTGGCCAAAACTTTCCAAAGAACCAGGTCTCTGTCTTCTTTGTGGGAAGGATGGAAAGGGGGGGGGTATGTGGGAAGAGGGGAGGGGGTAAGGGTAATGGAGGGATCAGCTTCCCCATGTCAAGTACAATATACACCCATACAGTACAATATACACCCATACAGAACCATACAGTACAATATACACCTATACAGAACCATACAGTACAATATACACCTATACAGCACAATATACACCCATACAGAACTATACAGTACAATATACACCCATACAGTACAATATACACCCATACAGAACCATACAGTACAATATACACCCATACAGAACCATACAGTACAATATACACCCATACAGAGCCATACAGTACAATATACACCCATACAGAGCCATACAGTACAATATACACCCATACTGAACTATACAGTACAATATACACCCATACAGAACCATACAGTACAATATACACCCATACAGAACCATACAGTACAATATACACCCATACAGAGCCATACAGTACAATATACACCCATACAGAGCCATACAGTACAATATACACCCATACAGTACAATATACACCCATACAGAACCATACAGTACAATATACACCCATACAGTACAATATGCACCCATACAGAACAATATACACCTATACAGCACAATATACACCCATACAGAACCATACAGAGCAATATACACCCATACAGAACCATACAGTACAATATACACCTATACAGTACAATATACACCCATACAGTACAATATACACCCATACAGAGCAATATACACCCATACAGTACAATATACACCATACAGAACCATACAGTACAATATACACCCATACAGAACCAGACAGTACAATATACACCCATACAGTACAATATACACCCATACAGTACAATATACACCCATACAGAACCATACAGTACAATATACACCCATACAGTACCATACAGTACAATATACACCCATACAGAACCATATACACCCATACAGAACCATACAGTACAATATACACCCATACAGAACCATACAGTACAATATAGACCCATACAGAACTATACAGTACAATATACACCCATATAGTACAATATACACCCATACAGTACAATATACACCCATACAGAACAATATACACCTATACAGAACCATACAGTACAATACACACCCATACAGTACAATATACACCCATACAGTACAATATACACCCATACAGAACCATACAGTACAATATACACCCATACAGAACAATATGCACCCATACAGAACCATACAGTACAATATGCACCTATACAGTACAATATACACCCATACAGAACCATACAGTACAATATACACCCATACAGAACCATACAGCACAATATACACCCATACAGTACAATATACACCCATACAGAGCCATACAGTACCATATACACCCATACAGAACCATACAGTACAATATACACCCATACAGAACCATACAGTACAATATACACCTATACAGAGCCATACAGTACAATATACACCCATACAGAACTATACATTACAATATACACCCATACAGAACAATATACACCCATACAGTACAATATACACCCATACAGTACAATATACACCCATACAGAACCATACAGTACAATATACACTATACAGAACCATACAGTACATTATACACCAATACAGTACAATATACACCCATACAGAACCATACAGTACAATATATACCCATACAGAACCATACAGTACAATATACATCCATACAGTACAATATACACCCATACAGAACCATACAGTACAATATACACCCATACAGTACCATATACACCCATACAGAACCATACAGTACAATATACACCCATACAGAGCCATACAGTACAATATACACCCATACAGAACCATACAGTACAATATACACTATACAGAACCATACAGTACAATATATACCCATACAGAACTATACAGTACAATATACACCCATATAGAACCATACAGTACAATATACACCCATACAGAACCATACAGTACAATATACACCCATACAGTACAATACACACCCATACAGTACAATATATACCCATACAGTGCAATATACACCCATACAGCACAATACACACCCATACAGTACAATATACACCCATACAGTACAATATACACCTATACAGAGCCATACAGTACAATATACACCCATACAGAACCATACAGTATAATATACACCCATACAGTACAATATACACCCATACAGAACCATACAGTACAATATACACCCATACAGTACCATACAGTACAATATACACCCATACAGTACAATATACACCCATACAGTACCATACAGTACAATATACACCCATACAGTACAATATACACTATACAGAAACATACAGTACAATATACACCCATACAGTACAATATACACCCATACAGTACAATATACACCTATACAGTACAATATACACCTATACAGAACCATACAGTACAATATACACCCATACAGAACCATACAGTACAATATACACCTATACAGAACCATACAGTACAATATACACCTATACAGCACAATATACACCCATACTGAACTATACAGTACAATATACACCCATACAGAACCATACAGTACAATATACACCCATACAGAACCATACAGTACAATATACACCCATACAGAGCCATACAGTACAATATACACCCATACAGTACAATATACACCCATACAGAACCATACAGTACAATATACACCCATACAGTACAATATGCACCCATACAGAACAATATACACCTATACAGCACAATATACACCCATACAGAACCATACAGAGCAATATACACCCATACAGAACCATACAGTACAATATACACCTATACAGTACAATATACACCCATACAGTACAATATACACCCATACAGAGCAATATACACCCATACAGTACAATATACACCATACAGAACCATACAGTACAATATACACCCATACAGAACCAGACAGTACAATATACACTATACAGAACCATACAGTACAATACACACCCATACAGTACAATATACACCCATACAGTACAATATACACCCATACAGAACCATACAGTACAATATACACCCATACAGAACAATATGCACCCATACAGAACCATACAGTACAATATGCACCTATACAGTACAATATACACCCATACAGAACCATACAGTACAATATACACCCATACAGAACCATACAGCACAATATACACCCATACAGTACAATATACACCCATACAGAGCCATACAGTACCATATACACCCATACAGAACCATACAGTACAATATACACCCATACAGAACCATACAGTACAATATACACCCATACAGTACAATATACACCCATACAGAACCATACAATACAATATACACCTATACAGAGCCATACAGTACAATATACACCCATACAGAACTATACAGTACAATATACACCCATACAGAACAATATACACCCATACAGTACAATATACACCCATACAGAACCATACAGTGCAATATACACCCATACAGAACCATACAGTACAATATACACTAAACAGAACCATACAGTACAATATACACCCATACAGAACCATACAGTACAATATATACCCATACAGAACCATACAGTACAATATACACCCATACAGTACCATATACACCCATACAGAACAATATACACCCATACAGAGCCATACAGTACAATATACACCCATACAGTACAATATACACCCATACAGAACCATACAGTACAATATACACCCATACAGAACCATACAGTACAATATACACCCATACAGAGCCATACAGAGCAATATACACCCATACAGAACCATACAGTACAATATACACCTATACAGTACAATATACACCCATACAGTACAATATACACCCATACAGAGCAATATACACCCATACAGTACAATATACACCATACAGAACCATACAGTACAATATACACCTATACAGAACTATACAGTACAATATACACCCATACAGTACAATATACACCCATACAGAACCATACAGTACAATATACACCCATACAGTACAATATACACCCATACAGTACAATATACACCCATACAGAACCATACAGTACAATATACACCCATACAGTACAATATACACCCATACAGTACAATATACACCCATACAGAACCATACAGTACAATATACACCTATACAGTACAATATACACCCATACAGAACCATACAGTGCAATATACACCCATACAGAACCATACAGTGCAATATACACCCATACAGAACCATACAGTACAATATACACCCATACAGTACAATATACACCCATACAGAACCATACAGTACAATATACACCCATACAGAACCATACAGTACAATATACACCCATACAGTACAATATACACCCATACAGAGCAATATACACCCATACAGTACAATATACACCCATACAGAACCATACAGTACAATATACACCCATACAGTACAATATACACCCATACAGTACAATATACACCCATACCGAACCAGACAGTACAATATACACTATACAGAACCATACAGTACAATACACACCCATACAGTACAATATACACCCATACAGTACAATATACACCCATACAGAACCATACAGTACAATATACACCCATACAGAACAATATGCACCCATACAGAACCATACAGTACAATATGCACCTATACAGTACAATATACACTCATACAGAACCATACAGTACAATATACACCCATACAGAGCCATACAGTACCATATACACCCATACAGAACCATACAGTACAATATACACCCATACAGAACCATACAATACAATATACACCTATACAGAGCCATACAGTACAATATACACCCATACAGAACTATACAGTACAATATACACCCATACAGTACAATATACACCATACAGAACCATACAGTACAATATACACCCATACAGTACAATATACACTATACAGAACCATACAGTACAATATACACCCATACAGTACAATATACACCCATACAGAACCATACAGTACAATATACACCCATACAGAACCATACAGTACAATATACACCCATACAGAACCATACAGTGCAATATACACCCATACAGTACAATATACACCCATACAGAACCATACAGTGCAATATACACCCATACAGTACAATATATACCCATACAGAACCATACAGTACAATATACACCCATACAGTACAATATACACCCATACAGAACCATACAGTACAATATACACCCATACAGAACCATACAGTACAATATACACCCATACAGAGCCATACAGTACAATATACACCCATACAGAACCATACAGTACAATATACACTATACAGAACCATACAGTACAATATATACCCATACAGAACTATACAGTACAATATACACCCATACAGAACCATACAGTACAATATACACCCATACAGTACAATATACACCCATACAGAACCATACTGTACAATATACACTCATACAGAACCATACAGTACAATATACACCCATACAGTACAATATACACCCATACAGTACAATATACACCTATACAGAGCCATACAGTACAATATACACCCATACAGAACCATACAGTATAATATACACCTATACAGTACAATATATACCCATACAGTATAATATACACCCATACAGAACCATACAGTACAATATACACCCATACAGAACCATACAGTACAATATACACCCATACAGAACCATACAGTACAATATACACCCATACAGTACCATACAGTACAATATACACCCATACAGTACAATATACACCCATACAGTACCATACAGTACAATATACACCCATACAGTACAATATACACTATACAGAAACATACAGTACAATATACACCCATACAGTACAATATACACCCATACAGTACAATATACACCTATACAGTACAATATACACCTATACAGAGCCATACAGTACAATATACACCCATACAGAACCATACAGTACAATATACACCCATACAGAACCATACAGTACAATATACATCCATACAGAGCCATACAGAGCAATATACACCCATACAGAACCATACAGTACAATATACACCTATACAGTACAATATACACCCATACAGTACAATATACACCCATACAGAGCAATATACACCCATACAGTACAATATACACCATACAGAACCATACAGTACAATATACACCTATACAGAACTATACAGTACAATATACACCCATACAGTACAATATACACCCATACAGAACCATACAGTACAATATACACCCATACAGTACAATATACACCCATACAGAACCATACAGTACAATATACACCCATACAGTACAATATACACCCATACAGTACAATATACACCCATACAGAACCATACAGTACAATATACACCTATACAGTACAATATACACCCATACAGAACCATACAGTGCAATATACACCCATACAGAACCATACAGTGCAATATACACCCATACAGAACCATACAGTACAACATACACCCATACAGTACAATATACACCCATACAGAACCATACAGTGCAATATACACCCATACAGAACCATACAGTACAATATACACCCATACAGAACCATACAGTGCAATATACACCCATACAGTACAATATACACCCATACAGAGCAATATACACCCATACAGTACAATATACACCCATACAGTACAATATACACCCATACAGAACAATATACACCCATACAGAGCCATACAGTACAATATACACCCATACAGAACCATACAGTACAATATACACCCATACAGTACAATATACACCCATACAGAGCAATATACACCCATACAGTACAATATACACCCATACAGAACCATACAGTACAATATACACCCATACAGTACAATATACACCCATACAGTACAATATACACCCATACAGTACAATATACACCCATACAGAACCATACAGTACAATACACACCCATACAGTACAATATACACCCATACAGTACAATATACACCCATACAGAACCATACAGTACAATATACACCCATACAGAACAATATGCACCCATACAGAACCATACAGTACAATATGCACCTATACAGTACAATATACACCCATACAGAACCATACAGTACAATATACACCCATACAGAGCCATACAGTACCATATACACCCATACAGAACCATACAGTACAATATACACCCATACAGTACAATATACACCCATACAGAACCATACAATACAATATACACCTATACAGAGCCATACAGTACAATATACACCCATACAGAACTATACAGTACAATATACACCCATACAGTACAATATACACCCATACAGTACAATATACACTATACAGAACCATACAGTACAATATACACCCATACAGTACAATATACACCCATACAGAACCATACAGTACAATATACACCCAAACAGAACCATACAGTGCAATATACACCCATACAGTACAATATACACCCATACAGAACCATACAGTACAATATACACCCATACAGAACCATACAGTACAATATACACCCATACAGTACAATATACACCCATACAGAACCATACAGTACAATATACACCCATACAGAACCATACAGTACAATATACACTATACAGAACCATACAGTACAATATATACCCATACAGAACTATACAGTACAATATACACCCATACAGAACCATACAGTACAATATACACCCATACAGTACAATACACACCCATACAGTACAATATACACCCATACAGTGCAATATACACCCATACAGAACCATACAGTACAATATACACCCATACAGTACAATACACACCCATACAGTACAATATACACCCATACAGAACCATACAGTACAATATACACCTATACAGAGCCATACAGTACAATATACACCCATACAGAACCATACAGTATAATATACACCTATACAGCACAATATACACCCATACAGAACCATACAGTACAATATACACCCATACAGTATAATATACACCCATACAGAACCATACAGTACAATATACACCCATACAGTACCATACAGTACAATATACACCCATACAGTACAATATACACCCATACAGTACCATACAGTACAATATACACCCATACAGTACAATATACACCCATACTGAGCCATACAGTACAATATACACCCATACAGAGCTATACAGTACAATATACACCCATACAGAGCTATACAGTACAATATACACCCATACAGTACAATATACACCCATACTGAGCCATACAGTACAATATACACCCATACAGAACCATACAGTACAATATACACCCATACAGAACCATACAGTACAATATACACTATACAGAAACATACAGTACAATATACACCCATACAGTACAATATACACCTATACAGAGCCATACAGTACAATATACACCCTTACAGTACAATATACACCCATACAGAACCATACAGTACAATATACACCCATACAGTACAATATACACCATACAGAACCATACAGTACAATATACACCCATACAGAACCATACAGTACAATATACACCTATACAGAACCATACAGTACAATATACACCCATACAGTACAATATACACCTATACAGAACCATACAGTACAATATACACCCATACAGTACAATATACACCCATACAGAACTATACAGTACAATATACACCCATACAGTACAATATACACCTATACAGAACCATACAGTACAATATACACCCATACAGAGCCATACAGAGCAATATACACCCATACAGAACCATACAGTACAATATACACCTATACAGAACCATACAGCACAATATACACCCATACAGTACAATATACACCCATACAGTACAATATACACCCATACAGAGCAATATACACCCATACAGTACAATATACACCATACAGAACCATACAGTACAATATACACCTATACAGAACTATACAGTACAATATACACCCATACAGTACAATATACACCCATACAGAACCATACAGTACAATATACACCCATACAGTACAATATACACCCATACAGTACAATATACACCCATACAGAACCATACAGTACAATATACACCCATACAGAACCATACAGTACAATATACACCCATACAGAACGATACAGTACAATATACACCCATACAGAACAATATGCACCCATACAGTACAATATACACCCATACAGAACCATACAGTACAATATACACCCATACAGTACAATATACACCCATACAGTACAATATACACCCATACAGAACCATACAGTACAATATACACCTATACAGTACAATATACACCCATACAGAACCATACAGTGCAATATACACCCATACAGTACCATACAGTACAATATACACCCATACAGAACCATACAGTACAATATACACCTATACAGAACCATACAGTGCAATATACACCCATACAGAACCGTACAGTACAATATACACCCATACAGTATAATATACACCCCTACAGAACCATACAGTACAATATACACCCATACAGTACAATATACACCCATACAGAACCATACAGTACAATATACACCCATACAGAACCGTACAGTACAATATACACCCATACAGTACAATATACACCCATACAGAACCATACAGTACAATATACACCCATACAGAACAATACAGTGCAATATACACCCATACAGAACCGTACAGCACAATATACACCCATACAGAGCCATACAGTACAATATACACCTATACAGTACAATATACACCCATACAGAGCCATACAGAACAATATACACCCATACAGAACTATATGGGCCCCATTGATATTAATAAGGCACATCTGGGTTCTGGCATGGTGTCATTTGAACAAATAGGAAACAAAAGGAGAGGGGGGGGGCCTCCTGGTGCAATAATGTGGTGGGCTAGTGTGTCTATTCCAGTGGGAAATGGAGGCACTCACCTTGTGGAGTTGTGCAAATGATAGGCACAACTCTACTGTAGGTATATGATGTCAATCAGACAGGGACCGCGCTATCCCTCAGGTTGCAGCCACCGAAGGTGGGTAGAAACATGCAGAGTTGTATCTCAGAAAAGATCACAGGAACCAAAGGAGAAACCCGTAGGAGGGTCAGCACAGGTCGACGTCCAAGAGACCAGTGTAATCGCATTAGGAGCATCACACAAAGATGGGACTCAATTGTTCTGTTTGATAGCGCGACGTGTTTCGGTCTGTCACTGACCTTTATCCAGCTCTGAGATACAACTCTGAGAACACAGAAGAATAGGTTCTGCAGGCTGCACTATTTTACATGAACTGCCAGAGCCTCACTCCCCACTCCTCCATTTTAGCAAGATGTCCCCGAAGACTTCCATTATGTGACCGTCATGTGACACAGAGCTGAGGGAACATACGGAGCACGGACCTCTCCCAGTTTGTTCTGATTAATTGCTGTCTGAACATTCACACTCTGACCAATAACATTTTTTTATATGTTTTTATGACATATGAAACATTTTTTTCTGGTGACATTGCACAGGAAAACTCCAGTGATAATATAATTTTAGACTTCCAGCAAAAGTGATAAAAACTATAGTGAAAATACAGAAACCCCAGTTTCCCAGCATATTGTATTGTAGTCAGTATGATGTGGTCACCCAGCTTTCCCCACTATCTTATATTTAGTATGATGAAGGTCACCCAGCTTTCCCAGCATATTGTGCTCAGAATGATGGAGGTCACCCAGCTTTCCCAGCATCTTATACTCAGAATAATGGAGGTCACCCAGCTTTCCCACCATCTTCTACTCAGTATAATATGGTCACCCAGCTTTCCCACCATCTTCTACTCAGTATAATATGGTCACCCAGCTTTCCCATTATCTTATATTTAGTATGATGAAGGTCACCCAGCTTTCCCACCATCTTATACTCAGAATGATGGAGGTCACCCAGCTTTCTGACCATCTTGTACTCAGTATAATATGGTCACCCAGCTTTCCCAGGATCTTATACTCAGTATAATATGGTCACCCAGCTTTCCCACCATCTTGTACTCAGTATAATATGGTCACCCAGCTTTCCTACCATCTTATACTTAGAATAATGGAGGTCACCCAGCTTTCCCACCATCTTGTACTCAGTATAATATGGTCACCCAGCTTTCCCACCATCTCTTACTCAGTATAATATGGTCACCCAGCTTTCCCACCATCTTGTACTCAGTATATGGAGGTCACCCAGCTTTCCCACCATCTTGTACCCAGTATAATATGGTCACCCAGCTTTCCCACCATCTTGTACTCAGTATAATATGGTCACCCAGCTTTCCCACCATCTTGTACTCAGTATAATATGGTCACCCAGCTTTCCCACCATCTTATACTCAGAAAGATGGAGGTCACCCAGCTTTCCCAGGATCTTGTACTCAGTATAATATGGTCACCCAGCTTTCCCAGCATCTTATACTCAGAATGATGGAGGTCACCCAGCTTTACCAGGATCTTGTGCTCAGTATAATATGGTCACCCAGCTTTCCCAACATCTTATACTCAGAATGATGGAGGTCACCCAGCTTTACCAGGATCTTGTACTCAGTATAATATGGTCACCCAGCTTTCCCACCATCTTGTACTCAGTATAATATGGTCACCCAGCTTTCCCACCATCTTATACTTAGAATAATGGAGGTCACCCAGCTTTCCCACCATCTTGTACTCAGTATAATATGGTCACCCAGCTTTCCCACCATCTCTTACTCAGTATAATATGGTCACCCAGCTTTCCCACCATCTTGTACTCAGTATATGGAGGTCACCCAGCTTTCCCACCATCTTGTACCCAGTATAATATGGTCACCCAGCTTTCCCACCATCTTGTACTCAGTATAATATGGTCACCCAGCTTTCCCACCATCTTGTACTCAGTATAATATGGTCACCCAGCTTTCCCACCATCTTATACTCAGAAAGATGGAGGTCACCCAGCTTTCCCAGGATCTTGTACTCAGTATAATATGGTCACCCAGCTTTCCCAGCATCTTATACTCAGAATGATGGAGGTCACCCAGCTTTACCAGGATCTTGTGCTCAGTATAATATGGTCACCCAGCTTTCCCAACATCTTATACTCAGAATGATGGAGGTCACCCAGCTTTACCAGGATCTTGTACTCAGTATAATATGGTCACCCAGCTTTCCCAACATCTTATACTCAGAATGATGGAGGTCACCCAGCTTTACCAGGATCTTGTACTCAGTATAATATGGTCACCCAGCTTTCCCATTATCTTATACTTAGTATGATGAAGGTCACCCAGCTTTCCCAGCATCTTATACTCAGAATGATGGAGGTCACCCAGCTTTACCAGGATCTTGTACTCAGTATAATATGGTCACCCAGCTTTCCCACCATCTTGTACTCAGTATAATATGGTCACCCAGCTTTCCCAGCATCTTATACTCAGAATAATGGAGGTCACCCAGCTTTCCCACCATCTTATACTCAGTATGATGGAGGTCACCCAGCTTTCCCACCATCTTATACTTAGAATAATGGAGGTCACCCAGCTTTCCCACCATCTTGTACTCAGTATAATATGGTCACCCAGCTTTCCCAGGATCTTGTAATCAGTATAATATGGTCACCCAGCTTTCCCAGCATCTTGTAGTCAGTATAATATGGTCACCCAGCTTTCACAGGATCTTGTACTCAGTATAATATGGTCACCCAGCTTTCCCAGCATCTTATACTCAGTATAATATGGTCACCCAGCTTTCCCAGCATCTTATACTCAGAATGATGGAGGTCACCCAGCTTTCCCACCATCTTATACTCAGTATGATGGAGGTCACCCAGCTTTCCCACCATCTTATACTCAGAATGATGGAGGTCACCCAGCTTTCCCAGCATCTTGTACTCAGTATAATATGGTCACCCAGCTTTCCTACCATCTTATACTTAGAATAATGGAGGTCACCCAGCTTTCCCACCATCTTGTACTCAGTATAATATGGTCACCCAGCTTTCCCACCATCTCTTACTCAGTATAATATGGTCACCCAGCTTTCCCACCATCTTGTACTCAGTATATGGAGGTCACCCAGCTTTCCCACCATCTTGTACCCAGTATAATATGGTCACCCAGCTTTCCCACCATCTTGTACTCAGTATAATATGGTCACCCAGCTTTCCCACCATCTTGTACTCAGTATAATATGGTCACCCAGCTTTCCCACCATCTTATACTCAGAAAGATGGAGGTCACCCAGCTTTCCCAGGATCTTGTACTCAGTATAATATGGTCACCCAGCTTTCCCAGCATCTTATACTCAGAATGATGGAGGTCACCCAGCTTTACCAGGATCTTGTGCTCAGTATAATATGGTCACCCAGCTTTCCCAACATCTTATACTCAGAATGATGGAGGTCACCCAGCTTTACCAGGATCTTGTACTCAGTATAATATGGTCACCCAGCTTTCCCACCATCTTGTACTCAGTATAATATGGTCACCCAGCTTTCCCACCATCTTATACTTAGAATAATGGAGGTCACCCAGCTTTCCCACCATCTTGTACTCAGTATAATATGGTCACCCAGCTTTCCCACCATCTCTTACTCAGTATAATATGGTCACCCAGCTTTCCCACCATCTTGTACTCAGTATATGGAGGTCACCCAGCTTTCCCACCATCTTGTACCCAGTATAATATGGTCACCCAGCTTTCCCACCATCTTGTACTCAGTATAATATGGTCACCCAGCTTTCCCACCATCTTATACTTAGAATAATGGAGGTCACCCAGCTTTCCCACCATCTTGTACTCAGTATAATATGGTCACCCAGCTTTCCCACCATCTCTTACTCAGTATAATATGGTCACCCAGCTTTCCCACCATCTTGTACTCAGTATATGGAGGTCACCCAGCTTTCCCACCATCTTGTACCCAGTATAATATGGTCACCCAGCTTTCCCAGGATCTTATACTCAGTATAATATGGTCACCCAGCTTTCCCACCATCTTGTACTCAGTATAATATGGTCACCCAGCTTTCCTACCATCTTATACTTAGAATAATGGAGGTCACCCAGCTTTCCCACCATCTTGTACTCAGTATAATATGGTCACCCAGCTTTCCCACCATCTCTTACTCAGTATAATATGGTCACCCAGCTTTCCCACCATCTTGTACTCAGTATATGGAGGTCACCCAGCTTTCCCACCATCTTGTACCCAGTATAATATGGTCACCCAGCTTTCCCACCATCTTGTACTCAGTATAATATGGTCACCCAGCTTTCCCACCATCTTGTACTCAGTATAATATGGTCACCCAGCTTTCCCACCATCTTATACTCAGAAAGATGGAGGTCACCCAGCTTTCCCAGGATCTTGTACTCAGTATAATATGGTCACCCAGCTTTCCCAGCATCTTATACTCAGAATGATGGAGGTCACCCAGCTTTACCAGGATCTTGTGCTCAGTATAATATGGTCACCCAGCTTTCCCAACATCTTATACTCAGAATGATGGAGGTCACCCAGCTTTACCAGGATCTTGTACTCAGTATAATATGGTCACCCAGCTTTCCCACCATCTTGTACTCAGTATAATATGGTCACCCAGCTTTCCCACCATCTTATACTTAGAATAATGGAGGTCACCCAGCTTTCCCACCATCTTGTACTCAGTATAATATGGTCACCCAGCTTTCCCACCATCTCTTACTCAGTATAATATGGTCACCCAGCTTTCCCACCATCTTGTACTCAGTATATGGAGGTCACCCAGCTTTCCCACCATCTTGTACCCAGTATAATATGGTCACCCAGCTTTCCCACCATCTTGTACTCAGTATAATATGGTCACCCAGCTTTCCCACCATCTTGTACTCAGTATAATATGGTCACCCAGCTTTCCCACCATCTTATACTCAGAAAGATGGAGGTCACCCAGCTTTCCCAGGATCTTGTACTCAGTATAATATGGTCACCCAGCTTTCCCAGCATCTTATACTCAGAATGATGGAGGTCACCCAGCTTTACCAGGATCTTGTGCTCAGTATAATATGGTCACCCAGCTTTCCCAACATCTTATACTCAGAATGATGGAGGTCACCCAGCTTTACCAGGATCTTGTACTCAGTATAATATGGTCACCCAGCTTTCCCAACATCTTATACTCAGAATGATGGAGGTCACCCAGCTTTACCAGGATCTTGTACTCAGTATAATATGGTCACCCAGCTTTCCCATTATCTTATACTTAGTATGATGAAGGTCACCCAGCTTTCCCAGCATCTTATACTCAGAATGATGGAGGTCACCCAGCTTTACCAGGATCTTGTACTCAGTATAATATGGTCACCCAGCTTTCCCACCATCTTGTACTCAGTATAATATGGTCACCCAGCTTTCCCAGCATCTTATACTCAGAATAATGGAGGTCACCCAGCTTTCCCACCATCTTATACTCAGTATGATGGAGGTCACCCAGCTTTCCCACCATCTTATACTTAGAATAATGGAGGTCACCCAGCTTTCCCACCATCTTGTACTCAGTATAATATGGTCACCCAGCTTTCCCAGGATCTTGTAATCAGTATAATATGGTCACCCAGCTTTCCCAGCATCTTGTAGTCAGTATAATATGGTCACCCAGCTTTCACAGGATCTTGTACTCAGTATAATATGGTCACCCAGCTTTCCCAGCATCTTATACTCAGTATAATATGGTCACCCAGCTTTCCCAGCATCTTATACTCAGAATGATGGAGGTCACCCAGCTTTCCCACCATCTTATACTCAGTATGATGGAGGTCACCCAGCTTTCCCACCATCTTATACTCAGAATGATGGAGGTCACCCAGCTTTCCCAGCATCTTGTACTCAGTATAATATGGTCACCCAGCTTTCCCACCATCTTATACTTAGAATAATGGAGGTCACCCAGCTTTCCCACCATCTTGTACTCAGTATAATATGGTCACCCAGCTTTCCCACCATCTCTTACTCAGTATAATATGGTCACCCAGCTTTCCCACCATCTTGTACTCAGTATATGGAGGTCACCCAGCTTTCCCACCATCTTGTACCCAGTATAATATGGTCACCCAGCTTTCCCACCATCTTGTACTCAGTATAATATGGTCACCCAGCTTTCCCACCATCTTGTACTCAGTATAATATGGTCACCCAGCTTTCCCACCATCTTATACTCAGAAAGATGGAGGTCACCCAGCTTTCCCAGGATCTTGTACTCAGTATAATATGGTCACCCAGCTTTCCCAGCATCTTATACTCAGAATGATGGAGGTCACCCAGCTTTCCCAGGATCTTGTGCTCAGTATAATATGGTCACCCAGCTTTCCCAACATCTTATACTCAGAATGATGGAGGTCACCCAGCTTTACCAGGATCTTGTACTCAGTATAATATGGTCACCCAGCTTTCCCACCATCTTGTACTCAGTATAATATGGTCACCCAGCTTTCCCACCATCTTATACTTAGAATAATGGAGGTCACCCAGCTTTCCCACCATCTTGTACTCAGTATAATATGGTCACCCAGCTTTCCCACCATCTCTTACTCAGTATAATATGGTCACCCAGCTTTCCCACCATCTTGTACTCAGTATATGGAGGTCACCCAGCTTTCCCACCATCTTGTACCCAGTATAATATGGTCACCCAGCTTTCCCACCATCTTGTACTCAGTATAATATGGTCACCCAGCTTTCCCACCATCTTATACTTAGAATAATGGAGGTCACCCAGCTTTCCCACCATCTTGTACTCAGTATAATATGGTCACCCAGCTTTCCCACCATCTCTTACTCAGTATAATATGGTCACCCAGCTTTCCCACCATCTTGTACTCAGTATATGGAGGTCACCCAGCTTTCCCACCATCTTGTACCCAGTATAATATGGTCACCCAGCTTTCCCAGGATCTTATACTCAGTATAATATGGTCACCCAGCTTTCCCACCATCTTGTACTCAGTATAATATGGTCACCCAGCTTTCCTACCATCTTATACTTAGAATAATGGAGGTCACCCAGCTTTCCCACCATCTTGTACTCAGTATAATATGGTCACCCAGCTTTCCCACCATCTCTTACTCAGTATAATATGGTCACCCAGCTTTCCCACCATCTTGTACTCAGTATATGGAGGTCACCCAGCTTTCCCACCATCTTGTACCCAGTATAATATGGTCACCCAGCTTTCCCACCATCTTGTACTCAGTATAATATGGTCACCCAGCTTTCCCACCATCTTGTACTCAGTATAATATGGTCACCCAGCTTTCCCACCATCTTATACTCAGAAAGATGGAGGTCACCCAGCTTTCCCAGGATCTTGTACTCAGTATAATATGGTCACCCAGCTTTCCCAGCATCTTATACTCAGAATGATGGAGGTCACCCAGCTTTACCAGGATCTTGTGCTCAGTATAATATGGTCACCCAGCTTTCCCAACATCTTATACTCAGAATGATGGAGGTCACCCAGCTTTACCAGGATCTTGTACTCAGTATAATATGGTCACCCAGCTTTCCCACCATCTTGTACTCAGTATAATATGGTCACCCAGCTTTCCCACCATCTTATACTTAGAATAATGGAGGTCACCCAGCTTTCCCACCATCTTGTACTCAGTATAATATGGTCACCCAGCTTTCCCACCATCTCTTACTCAGTATAATATGGTCACCCAGCTTTCCCACCATCTTGTACTCAGTATATGGAGGTCACCCAGCTTTCCCACCATCTTGTACCCAGTATAATATGGTCACCCAGCTTTCCCACCATCTTGTACTCAGTATAATATGGTCACCCAGCTTTCCCACCATCTTGTACTCAGTATAATATGGTCACCCAGCTTTCCCACCATCTTATACTCAGAAAGATGGAGGTCACCCAGCTTTCCCAGGATCTTGTACTCAGTATAATATGGTCACCCAGCTTTCCCAGCATCTTATACTCAGAATGATGGAGGTCACCCAGCTTTACCAGGATCTTGTGCTCAGTATAATATGGTCACCCAGCTTTCCCAACATCTTATACTCAGAATGATGGAGGTCACCCAGCTTTACCAGGATCTTGTACTCAGTATAATATGGTCACCCAGCTTTCCCAACATCTTATACTCAGAATGATGGAGGTCACCCAGCTTTACCAGGATCTTGTACTCAGTATAATATGGTCACCCAGCTTTCCCATTATCTTATACTTAGTATGATGAAGGTCACCCAGCTTTCCCAGCATCTTATACTCAGAATGATGGAGGTCACCCAGCTTTACCAGGATCTTGTACTCAGTATAATATGGTCACCCAGCTTTCCCACCATCTTGTACTCAGTATAATATGGTCACCCAGCTTTCCCAGCATCTTATACTCAGAATAATGGAGGTCACCCAGCTTTCCCACCATCTTATACTCAGTATGATGGAGGTCACCCAGCTTTCCCACCATCTTATACTTAGAATAATGGAGGTCACCCAGCTTTCCCACCATCTTGTACTCAGTATAATATGGTCACCCAGCTTTCCCAGGATCTTGTAATCAGTATAATATGGTCACCCAGCTTTCCCAGCATCTTGTAGTCAGTATAATATGGTCACCCAGCTTTCACAGGATCTTGTACTCAGTATAATATGGTCACCCAGCTTTCCCAGCATCTTATACTCAGTATAATATGGTCACCCAGCTTTCCCAGCATCTTATACTCAGAATGATGGAGGTCACCCAGCTTTCCCACCATCTTATACTCAGTATGATGGAGGTCACCCAGCTTTCCCACCATCTTATACTCAGAATGATGGAGGTCACCCAGCTTTCCCAGCATCTTGTACTCAGTATAATATGGTCACCCAGCTTTCCCACCATCTTATACTCAGTGACTGGTAGCCTCAGGGAGCTGAACAGTAGCTCTATACTGTGCAGCTGAAAACCATATCATCACAACTGTGCCAATTGGTTCCCTTTAAGGAGCACTCCAGCCCTTACTACCCTCCTCACATCAGTGCAGGGAGGGTAGATGGTACCCCGGCCTGTACTTCTGCCAGCGGCGATGTTCCAACAATTCGGATAACGTCTCCAGCCCTGCTGGTCATTTGTGACAGGGAATTCCTACTGCTCTGTGTGAAGGGGCCAGAAGTCACCTTGTCAATGTAAGTCTATGGGACTATGGTTCCGTGTCAGTGCTGAGCCGTCCCATAGACTTATACAGGAAAGTGACTTCCGACCCCTTCACAGCGAGCAGGAGGAAATCCCTGGTCACAAATGACTGGAAGGGCCGAATGTGTTATCCAAAGTGTCAGAACATTGCCGCTGGAGGAAGTACAGGTCCGGGTGGCATCTACCTTCCTTTTGGGGAGCGTAATAATAAGTGAGGGCCAGAGTGGTCCTTGAATGATGGGCCGCTAGCCGGCTACTCATGGGCCACTGCTGTGTGCTTGCCCCCCAGGCTAAAATTTGCCAGCCAGCCCCTGCTATCTATCTATCTCCTATTTATCTATCTATCTATCTATCTATCTATCTATCTATCTATCTATCTATCTATCTCCTATTTATCTATCTATCTATCTATCTATCTATCTATCTCCTATCTATCTATCTCCTATCTATCTATCTATCTATCTATCTATCTCCTATCTATCTATCTATCTCCTATCTATCTCTTATCTATCTATCTATCTATCTCCTATCTATCTATCTCCTATCTATCTATCTCCTATCTATCTATCTATCTATCTCCTATCTATCTATCTATCTCCTATCTATCTATCTCCTATCTATCTATCTATCTATCTCCTATCTATCTATCTATCTCCTATCTATCTATCTATCTATCTATCTCCTATCTATCTATCTCCTATCTATCTCTTATCTATCTATCTATCTCCTATCTATCTATCTATCTATCTATCTATCTATCTATCTATCTATCTCCTATCTATCTATCTCCTATCTATCTATCTATCTATCTATCTATCTCCTATCTATCTATCTCCTATCTATCTATCTATCTATCTCCTATCTATCTATCTATCTATCTATCTATCTATCTATCTATCTATCTCCTATCTATCTATCTATCTATCTATCTATCTATCTATCTATCTCCTATCTATCTATCTCCTATCTATCTATCTATCTATCTATCTATCTATCTATCTATCTCCTATCTATCTATCTCCTATCTATCTATCTATCTATCTATCTATCTATCTATCTATCTATCTCCTATCTATCTATCTCCTATCTATCTATCTCCTATCTATCTATCTATCTATCTATCTATCTATCTATCTATCTATCTATCTCCTATCTATCTATCTCCTATCTATCTATCTATCTATCTATCTCCTATCTATCTCCTATCTATCTATCTATCTATCTATCTATCTATCTATCTATCTATCTATCTATCTCCTATCTATCTCCTATCTATCTATCTTCTATCTATCTATCTATCTATCTATCTCCTATCCTATCTATCTCCTATCTATCTATCTATCTCCTATCTATCTATCTCCTATCTATCTATCTATCTCCTATCTATCTATCTCCTATCTATCTATCTCCTATCTATCTATCTCCTATCTATCTATCTATCTCCTATCTATCTATCTATCTCCTATCTATCTATCTATCTATCTATCTATCTATCTATCTATCTATCTATCTATCTATCTCCTATCTATCTATCTATCTATCTCCTATCTATCTATCTCCTATCTATCTCCTATCTATCTATCTATCTATCTATCTATCTATCTATCTATCTATCTCCTATCTATCTATCTATCTATCTATCTATCTATCTATCTATCTCCTATCTATCTATCTCCTATCTATCTATCTATCTATCTATCTATCTATCTATCTATCTATCTCCTATCTATCTATCTATCTATCTATCTATCTCCTATCTATCTATCTATCTCCTATCTATCTATCTCCTATCTATCTCCTATCTATCTATCTATCTATCTATCTATCTATCTATCTATCTATCTATCTCCTATCTATCTATCTATCTATCTATCTATCTATCTATCTATCTCCTATCTATCTATCTCCTATCTATCTATCTATCTATCTATCTATCTATCTATCTATCTCCTATCTATCTCCTATCTATCTATCTATCTATCTATCTATCTCCTATCTATCTATCTATCTCCTATCTATCTATCTCCTATCTATCTATCTATCTATCTCCTATCTATCTATCTCTTATCTATCTATCTCCTATCTCCTATCTATCTATATATCTCCTATCTATCTCCTATCTATCTATCTATCTATCTATCTATCTATCTATCTCCTATCTATCTATCTATCTATCTATCTATCTATCTATCTCCTATCTATCTATCTATCTATCTATCTATCTATCTTCTATCTATCTCCTATCTATCTCCTATCTATCTATCTCCTATCTATCTATCTATCTATCTATCTATCTATCTATCTATCTCCTATCCATCTCCTATCTATCTATCTATCTATCTATCTATCTATCTATCTATCTATCTATCTATCTATCTATCTCCTATCTATCTATCTATCTATCTCCTATCTATCTATCTCCTATCTATCTATCTATCTATCTATCTATCTCCTATCTATCTATCTATCTATCTATCTATCTATCTATCTATCTATCTATCTATCTCATATCTATCTATCTATCTATCTATCTCCTATCTATCTATCTATCTATCTATCTCCTATCTATCTATCTATCTATCTATCTATCTATCTCCTATCTATCTCCTATCTATCTATCTATCTCCTATCTATCTCCTATCTATCTATCTCCTATCTATCTATCTATCTCCTATCTATCTATCTCCTATCTATCTATCTCCTATCTATCTATCTCCTATCTATCTCCTATCTATCTATCTATCTATCTATCTATCTATCTATCTCCTATCTATCTATCTCCTATCTATCTCCTATCTATCTCCTATCTATCTCCTATCTATCTATCTATCTATCTCCTATCTATCTATCTATCTATCTATCTATCTATCTATCTATCTATCTCCTATCTATCTATCTATCTCCTATCTATCTATCTATCTATCTATCTCGGTATACCTGATCACAAGTGGCATATGTCTGCAGGGGGGCATACCTGGCTACAAGGGGCATATTTGGCTCCAGGAGTTATATATCACTATGAGGGGCACACAAGGCTGCAGGTGACATATCTGACTACAGTGTATATACCTCACTATGAGGGGCACACAAGGCTGCAGGTGACATATCTGACTATAAGTGACATACCGTTCTACAGGGGCCGTTGTATCTGACCACAGGAGCATACTTGGTTGCATGGGGCACGTTTGTCTACAAGAAGCATTGCCTCTAGCAACAGGGGGCATATCTGGTCAGAAGAAGCATTATTAATGGCTACAGGGGGCATTGTTTAACACTAGAGAAGGTACTATATCTGGCTACAGGGGGCATTATTACTGAGTACATGGGGCATTGCTATTGAGGAAGGGGGCATTATTATTTGACATTACTTGAGCATTATTACTGGGTCCTACAGATTAGTCACATTGTTATGGGGGCTCTGATCTGGGAATCCACTGCTGACAGAAGACACCTCGTGTGAGTCACTGGATGTAATAGCACTTTATCACTTATGACATTTATAATAATTATTTTCATTACCAGCCATGTATGTCATTCAGACAGGAAGGGGCGGGGGCAGGAGGTGACACTTCCACTGGTAATATATCAAGGAAGATAAGTTATATGTGGGCTGCTGAGGTTTGAGTGCCAGGGCTGATTTTAAGTCCCAGTCCGGCCCTGGCTGTAGAGTCAAAAGGGTTAACTGTGTTATTCGATGTGTTGTATGCTGATTAGTCACAGGTGCTCTTTCTGCTTATCCTATCCTTCTTCTCTCTCACCCACGCTCAGCCCCACCACTCACAGGAGAGTTTAGATTTACCCTGTAGGAGGAGTTACACTGGTGGCGAAAGTGACTCAGTCTTAGACAAGTTTTCAGAGTGAGACTAGTTCCTGCAGAAGGGACAGGGACCAGAGATAGTAGAGAGAGATTTTCTTTATGCAAGCCACTACCACAGTTATGCAGTGCTAAGCTCCACTTTGGGGAGAGAAGCCACATAGGATCACCCTAGCCCACGCCAGGAACCTTTTAAAACCATGCAGGGCAGTCTCCTGAAGCAAGAGGAACCGGCACCAGTAGGACAAAGCTACCAGAATAGATCTACATATCCTACTGCGCAGCGCAGGACAACTACACCCAGATAACAGACAACTGGGGCTTGTGCTATCCACCTGGTATGGGTTCTATGCAACTAGGGGGCAGAAGGCAGTCAGACTAGAGTCTATACATGAGTACGAGGATCACTTATTTTTTCTCATCCCTTATGGGCGCCATGGGGCGGCTCCTGTTAGGAAACCACCAAATCCACCATATTAAGTGGCCCTGTAAGTCAGTGTAATGACAAGGGATAAACCTTCCCGGAGGGATATCTGGCTAGTCCTGTGTTTGAGACTCTTCAATGAGGCTCCACGGGCTCCTCTTTTGCATAATCATGTTTCCCAGGGGGCAATGCACCTAGGACTTCACTGCATTGAGCGCTTTCATTAGCAGCCGGCAGTGTTGTCGTTTGGCTGGTCTCCCTGAGATCAGTGATCTGTTTCTCTTAAAGGCAGCTATATAACAGCTATACTTACTGTATCCAGGTCCAGTCTCCTGAAGGCAGCTATATAACAGCTATACTTACTGTATCCAGGTCCAGTCTCCTGAAGGCTGCTATATAACAGCTATACTTACTGTATCCAGGCCCAGTCTCCTGCTATATAACAGCTATACTTACTGTATCCAGGTCCAGTCTCCTGACTACTATATACCAGCTCTACTTACTGTATCCAGGTCCAGTCTCCTGAAGGCAGCTATATAACAGCTCTACTTACTGTATCCAGGTCCAGTCTCCTGAAGGCTGCTATATGACAGCTATACTTACTGTATCCAGGTCCAGTCTCCTGAAGGCAGCTATATAACAGCTATACTTACTGTATCCACGTCCAGTCTCCTGAAGGCTGCTATATAACAGCTATACTTACTGTATCCAGGTCCAGTCTCCTGAAGGCAGCTATATAACAGCTATACTTACTGTATCCAGGCCCAGTCTCCTGCTATATAACAGCTATACTTACTGTATCCAGGTCCAGTCTCCTGACTACTATATACCAGCTCTACTTACTGTATCCAGGTCCAGTCTCCTGAAGGCTGCTATATAACAGCTATACTTACTGTATCCAGGTCCAGTCTCCTGACTACTATATACCAGCTCTACTTACTGTATCCAGGTCCAGTCTCCTGAAGGCTGCTATATAACAGCTATACTTACTGTATCCAGGTCCAGTCTCCTGAAGGCAGCTATATAACAGCTATACTTACTGTATCCAGGTCCAGTCTCCTGAAGGCAGCTATATAACAGCTATACTTACTGTATCCAGGTCCAGTCTCCTGCTATATAACAGCTATACCTACTGTATCCAGGTCCAGTCTCCTGAAGGCCGCTATATAACAGCTATACTTACTGTATCCAGGTCCAGTCTCCTGAAGGCAGCTATATAACAGCTATACTTACTGTATCCAGGTCCAGTCTCCTGCTATATACCAGCTATACTTACTGTATCCAGGTCCAGTCTCCTGCTATATACCAGCTATACTTACTGTATCCAGGTCCAGTCTCCTGAAGACCGCTATATAACAGCTATACTTACTGTATCCAGGTCCAGTCTCCTGAAGGCAGCTATATAACAGCTATACTTACTGTATCCAGGTCCAGTCTCCTGAAGGCTGCTATATACCAGCTATACTTACTGTATCCAGGTCCAGTCTCCTGAAGGCAGCTATATAACAGCTCTACTTACTGTATTCAGGTCCAGTCTCCTTAAGGCAGCTATATACCAGCTATACTTACTGTATCCAGGTCCAGTCTCCTGAAGGCCGCTATATAACAGCTATACTTACTGTTTCCAGGTCCAGTCTCCTGAAGGCCGCTATATAACAACTATACTTACTGTATCCAGGTCCAGTCTCCTGCTATATAACGGCTATACTTACTGTATCCAGGTCCAGTCTCCTGCTATATAACAGCTATACTTACTGTATCCAGGTCCAGTCTCCTGCTATATAACGGCTATACTTACTGTATCCAGGTCCAGTCTCCTGAAGGCAGCTATATAACAGCTATACTTACTGTATCCAGGTCCAGTCTCCTGAAGGCAGCTATATAACAGCTATACTTACTGTATCCAGGTCCAGTCTCCTGAAGGCAGCTATATAACAGCTATACTTACTGTATCCAGGTCCAGTCTCCTGAAGGCAGCTATATACCAGCTATACTTACTGTATCCAGGTCCAGTCTCCTGAAGGCTGCTATAAAACAGCTATATACTTACTGTATCCAGGTCCAGTCTCCTGACTGCTATATAACAGCTATACTTACTGTATCCAGGTCCAGTCTCCTGAAGGCCGCTATATAACAGCTATACTTACTGTATCCAGGTCCAGTCTCCTGAAGGCCGCTATATAACAGCTATACTTACTGTATCCAGGCCCAGTCTCCTGCTATATACCAGCTATACTTACTGTATCCAGGCCCAGTCTCCTGCTATATACCAGCTATACTTACTGTATCCAGGCCCAGTCTCCTGCTATATACCAGCTATACTTACTGTATCCAGGCCCAGTCTCCTGCTATATACCAGCTATACTTACTGTATCCAGGTCCAGTCTCCTGCTATATAACAGCTATACTTACTGTATCCAGGTCCAGTCTCCTGCTATATAACAGCTATACTTACTGTATCCAGGTGTCAGAAAACAGGAAGTGCTGTGTTCTCCATGATAAGAAAAAAAATATAAATTTAAATTGGAGGGCTCACCGACGACCACATCACACACACACACTGATAGTTAGCCGTGGATGCTGTGTGATTCCCCTCCCCCGCCATCTGTGGTTGGCAGTGTGATTTGTCTTACAGTCTGTCTTTCTGTCCAATGATAATGTAGAGGAGAGAAGGTTTCCTGGTGTATTTTCCACGTCTCATAGAGGATATATTGTGTTTGGAGTGTATAGCTGAGAGGCTTTGATAGTGGCGTAATGCGGCGACTTTGGCGTGTTAGATGCAGCCAGGCATGCGCCCCCTGCTGTCCTAGTTGCATCCAGAGGTCTCGGCATCATTTCCAGTAGTGTCATTGTGGACTTGGTGACCTCCAAGGGGTTGGATTTTGGTTTCCAAGAAACAAGCATTTTTCTCCCATAGACTTTAATGGGATTCAATATTCAATTGAATAGTCGAGTATTTCTGTATACACAACCCGATATTCAAAAATTCGAGTATTTCACTCATCTCTAATGTTTTTCAAGACCTGCAACGTTATTCAGTAAAGTCTTCTATTTTTGTACTAATTGCACAGGACTCTCATCTACCTGGACACTGCCCATAGGAGCATAAGCTTATTGTACCCTAGCAGAGTGCAGCTCTGGAGGTACTGACTGCAGGAACCTATGTAATATCACTGAGACCCAGAAGCATAAGCTTATTGTACCCTAGCGGAGTGCAGCTCTGGAGGTGCTGACTGCAGGAACCTATGTAATATCACTGAGACCCAGGAGCATAAGCTTATTGTACCCTAGCGGAGTGCAGCTCTGGAGGTGCTGACTGCAGGAACCTATGTAATATCACTGAGACCCAGGAGCATAAGCTTATTGTACCCTAGCAGAGTGCAGCTCTGGAGGTGCTGACTGCAGGAACCTATGTAATATCACTGAGGGGACTCACTGAGATTTTAGTGAATATGTACATGGCCAGAGACAGCACAGACAGGTAGAGCTGGATCCTCTCCCCTCCGAAACGCTTCTTCAGATACTCGGGCATGGTCATCACCTGCAGAGTAGACAGAGACATCATCCTGTGGTTATTAATCCATCCTGGGGATTCCTGTTGCCTTTAGAAACTCCACAAATGGATGGGATCTTCTCACCTCAGCTGTCAGATAAACTGGAACGAAAATCCATCCCATCAGCAACACCACAAAGAGAGCCTGTAAGCAAGAAGAGAGTGATGAGCCCAGCCCAAGTCCTGGTGAGCCCAGCCCAAGTCCCGGTGAGCCCAGCCCAAGTCCCGGTGAGCCCAGCCCAAGTCCTGGTGAGCCCAGCCCAAGTCCCGGTGAGCCCAGCCCAAGTCCCGGTGAGCCCAGCCCAAGTCCCGGTGAGCCCAGCCCAAGTCCCGGTGAGCCCAGCCCAAGTCCCGGTGAGCCCAGCCCAAGTCCCGGTGAGCCCAGCCCAAGTCCCGGTGAGCCCAGCCCAAGTCCCGGTGAGCCCAGCCCAAGTCCCGGTGAGCCCAGCCCAAGTCCCGGTGAGCCCAGCCCAAGTCCCGGTGAGCCCAGCCCAAGTCCCGGTGAGCTCAGCCCAAGTCCCGGTGAGCCCAGCCCAAGTCCCGGTGAGCCCAGCCCAAGTCCCGGTGAGCCCCCCCAATGTCATGGAGCCATCTCTTCTGGGTGCCGACAAGAATGTGGCCTTGGGTAAAGAGGAAGCGTGGATCAGGGGCCAAGGCTTATATGTGCCCCCTGTGGAGGTAAGATAGGACCGGCAATGGGGCAGAAGGCAGAACATTGATATAGAGCCATATGTAGACTATGTCAGTGGCAGGGGGGCTTCTCCTAGCACCATATCATCGAGGGACCCTCAGCTAGACTTTATCCTTGGTTTCTCTCTGAAGGATAGTATAAAGATAGTTAAACATAGAGGGGATCTCCATCTATCTAGGAGTCTCCCATATTAAGAGAAGACAAGGAGCCCTGGTGACCCCTCAAGGCTAAAGTGTGCCCCTACATTTTATCGCCTGCTACTAGGTGAAGCCTGGCTCTCTTTCTGTGCTTACGTTCCATTCGAATCCAGCAACAGCGATGCCGCTGGCCGCCCCGGTGCCAGCCAGTCCGACAAAGTGACCGCTGCCAATGTTACTGGCAAACAGAGAGGCTCCAACCTGCAAAAGACATTTAGAATCATTATTGGCGGCCATGTTGTGGAGCAGACCTGCTATGTTTCCATGTCTGATAGGTCAGGGATCTGAGGGTGGGGGAGGTGTAGCCTACTCACTGACCATGAACATAACTCTCCATATTGAGGATCGGGATCACATCTCTGTGCTGAGGATTGGGATCACCTCTCTGTGATGAGGATTGGGATCACCTCTCTGTAATAAGGATTGGGATCACCTCTCTGTGCTGAGGATCGGGATCACCTCTCTGTAATAAGGATTGGGATCACCTATCTGTGCTGAGGATCGGGATCACCTCTCTGTGCTGAGGATCGGGATCACCTCTCTGTAATAAGGATCGGGATCACCTCTCTGTGCTGAGGATTGGGATCACCTCTCTGTGATGAGGATTGGGATCACCTCTCTGTGCTGAGGATTGGGATCACCTCTCTGTAATAAGGATCGGGATCACCTCTCTGTGCTGAGGATTGGGATCACCTCTCTGTGCTGAGGATCGGGATCACCTCTCTGTAATAAGGATTGGGATCACCTCTCTGTGCTGAGGATTGGGATCACCTCTCTGTAATAAGGATCGGGATCACCTCTCTGTGCTGAGGATCGGGATCACCTCTCTGTAATAAGGATCGGGATCACCTCTCTGTGCTGAGGATCGGGATCACCTCTCTGTAATAAGGATCGGGATCACCTCTCTGTGCTGAGGATTGGGATCACCTCTCTGTGCTGAGGATCGGGATCACCTCTGTGCTGAGGATCGGGATCACCTCTCTGTAATAAGGATCGGGATCACCTCTCTGTAATAAGGATCGGGATCACCTCTCTGTGCTGAGGATTGGGATCACCTCTCTGTGCTGAGGATCGGGATCACCTCTCTGTGCTGAGGATCGGGATCACCTCTCTGTGCTGAGGATCGGGATCACCTCTCTGTAATAAGGATTGGGATCACCTCTCTGTGCTGAGGATTGGGATCACCTCTCTGTAATAAGGATTGGGATCACCTCTCTGTAATAAGGACTGGGATCACCTCTCTGTGCTGAGGATTGGGATCACCTCTCTGTAATAAGGATTGGGATCACCTCTCTGTGCTGAGGATTGGGATCACGTCTCTGTAATAAGGATCGGGATCACCTCTCTGTAATAAGGATTGGGATCACCTCTCTGTAATAAGGATCGGGATCACCTCTCTGTGCTGAGGATTGGGATCACCTCTCTGTAATAAGGATTGGGATCACCTCTCTGTAATAAGGATTGGGATCACCTCTCTGTAATAAGGATTGGGATCACCTCTCTGTGATGAGGATTGGGATCACCTCTCTGTAATAAGGATTGGGATCACCTCTCTGTGCTGAGGATTGGGATCACCTCTCTGTAATAAGGATTGGGATCACCTCTCTGTGCTGAGGATTGGGATCACCTCTCTGTAATAAGGATTGGGATCACCTCTCTGTAATAAGGATTGGGATCACCTCTCTGTGACAAGGGTTGGGATCACCTCTCTGTAATAAGGATTGGGATCACCTCTCTGTGCTGAGGTTCGGGATCACCTCTCTGTGCTGAGGATTGGGATCACCTATCTGTGCTGAGGATTGGGATCACCTTTCTGTGCTGAGGATCGGGATCACCTCTCTGTAATAAGGATTGGGATCACCTCTCTGTGATGAGGATTGGGATCACCTCTCTGTGCTGAGGTTCGGGATCACCTCTCTGTGCTGAGGATTGGGATCACCTCTCTGTGCTGAGGATTGGGATCACCTCTCTGTGCTGAGGATCGGGATCACCTCTCTGTGCTGAGGATTGGGATCACCTCTCTGTAATAAGGATCGGGATCACCTCTCTGTAATAAGGATTGGGATCACCTCTCTGTGATGAGGATTGGGATCACCTCTCTGTGCTGAGGATTGGGATCACCTCTCTGTAATAAGGATTGGGATCACCTCTCTGTGCTGAGGATCGGGATCACCTCTCTGTGCTGAGGATCGGGATCACCTCTCTGTAATAAGGATCGGGATCACCTCTCTGTAATAAGGATTGGGATCACCTCTCTGTAATAAGGATTGGGATCACCTCTCTGTGCTGAAGATTGGGATCACCTCTCTGTGATGAGGATTGGGATCACCTCTCTGTAATAAGGATTGGGATCACCTCTCTGTGATGAGGATTGGGATCACCTCTCTGTAATAAGGATTGGGATCACCTCTCTGTGACGAGGGTTGGGATCACCTCTCTGTAATAAGGATCGGGATCACCTCTCTGTAATAAGGATTGGGATCACCTCTCTGTGATGAGGATTGGGATCACCTCTCTGTGCTGAGGATTGGGATCACCTATCTGTGCTGAGGATTGGGATCACCTATCTGTGCTGAGGATTGGGATCACCTCTCTGTAATAAGGATTGGGATCACCTCTCTGTGCTGAGGATTGGGATCACCTCTCTGTAATAAGGATCGGGATCACCTCTCTGTAATAAGGATTGGGATCACCTCTCTGTGCTGAAGATTGGGATCACCTCTCTGTGCTGAAGATTGGGATCACCTCTCTGTGATGAGGATTGGGATCACCTCTCTGTGATGAGGATCGGGATCACCTCTCTGTAATAAGGATCGGGATCACCTCTCTGTAATAAGGATTGGGATCACCTCTCTGTGATGAGGATTGGGATCACCTCTCTGTGATGAGGATCGGGATCACCTCACTGTGCTGAGGATCGGGATCACATCTCTGTGCTGAGGATTGGGATCACCTCTCTGTGATGAGGATTGGGATCACCTCTCTGTAATAAGGATTGGGATCACCTCTCTGTGATGAGGATTGGGATCACCTCTCTGTAATAAGGATCGGGATCACCTCTCTGTGCTGAGGATTGGGATCACCTCTCTGTAATAAGGATTGGGATCACCTCTCTGTAATAAGGATCGGGATCACCTCTCTGTAATAAGGATTGGGATCACCTATCTGTGCTGAGGATTGGGATCACCTCTCTGTGATGAGGATTGGGATCACCTCTCTGTAATAAGGATTGGGATCACCTCTCTGTGCTGAGGATTGGGATCACCTCTCTGTGCTGAGGATTGGGATCACCTATCTGTGCTGAGGATTGGGATCACCTCTCTGTAATAAGGATTGGGATCACCTCTCTGTGCTGAGGATTGGGATCACCTCTCTGTAATAAGGATTGGGATCACCTCTCTGTGCTGAAGATTGGGATCACCTCTCTGTGATGAGGATTGGGATCACCTCTCTGTAATAAGGATCGGGATCACCTCTCTGTAATAAGGATTGGGATCACCTCTCTGTGCTGAGGATTGGGATCACCTCTCTGTGCTGAGGATTGGGATCACCTCTTTGTGCTGAGGATCGGGATCACCTCTCTGTGCTGAGGATTGGGATCACCTCTCTGTGATGAGGATTGGGATCACCTCTCTGTGCTGAGGATTGGGATCACCTCTTTGTGCTGAGGATCGGGATCACCTCTCTGTGCTGAGGATTGGGATCACCTCTCTGTGATGAGGATTGGGATCACCTCTCTGTGCTGAGGATTGGGATCACCTCTCTGTGATGAGGATTGGGATCACCTCTCTGTGCTGAGGATTGGGATCACCTCTCTGTGCTGAGGATTGGGATCACCTCTCTGTGCTGAGGATCGGGATCACCTCTCTGTGATGAGGATTGGGATCACCTCTCTGTGATGAGGATTGGGATCACCTCTCTGTGATGAGGATTGGGATCACCTCTCTGTAATAAGGATTGGGATCACCTCTCTGTGCTGAGGATCGGGATCACCTCTCTGTGATGAGGATTGGGATCACCTCTCTGTAATAAGGATCGGGATCACCTCTCTGTGCTGAGGATCGGGATCACCTCTCTGTGATGAGGATTGGGATCACCTCTCTGTGATGAGGATTGGGATCACCTCTCTGTGATGAGGATCGGGATCACCTCTCTCTAATAAGGATTGGGATCACCTCTCTGTGATGAGGATTGGGATCACCTCTCTGTAATAAGGATTGGGATCACCTCTCTGTGATGAGGATTGGGATCACCTCTCTGTGATGAGGATCGGGATCACCTCTCTGTGCTGAGGATTGGGATCACCTCTCTGTGCTGAGGATTGGGATCACCTCTCTGTGATGAGGATCGGGATCACCTCTCTGTGATGAGGATCGGGATCACCTCTCTGTGATGAGGATTGGGATCACCTCTCTGTAATAAGGATTGGGATCACCTCTCTGTGCTGAGGATCGGGATCACCTCTCTGTGATGAGGATTGGGATCACCTCTCTGTGATGAGGATTGGGATCACCTCTCTGTGATGAGGATCGGGATCACCTCTCTGTAATAAGGATTGGGATCACCTCTCTGTGATGAGGATTGGGATCACCTCTCTGTAATAAGGATTGGGATCACCTCTCTGTCCTGAGGATCGGGATCACCTCTCTGTGCTGAGGATCGGGATCACCTCTCTCTCATGAGGATCAGAATCACGTTGTTATATAGAAGTTACATATATGAAACTTACTGGAAACCAGGACATGTCTCTCCCGGCCAGGAAGTAGCCCCCAGCCGTATCACGATTTGCACGACGCATAGACTGAAATGAAATAACAAAACTTTAGGTTCTGTCACATTATAGGAGATAACAATTACAACTAGATTCGCATTTCCAGGGAAATACATAGTGCTTGAAAAGAGCGCCCCTTTACCAGTGACCTCCAGAGCGCCCCTTTACCGGTGACCTCCAGAGCGCCCCATTACCGGTGACCTCCAGAGCGCCCCTTTACCAGTGACCTCCAGAGCGCCCCTTTACCAGTGACCTCCAGAGCGCCCCTTTACCAGTGACCTCCAGAGCGCCCCTTTACCAGTCACCTCCAGAGCGCCCCATTACCAGTCACCTCCAGAGCGCCCCTTTACCAGTGACCTCCAGAGCGCCCCTTTACCAGTCACCTCCAGAGCGCCCCATTACCAGTCACCTCCAGAGCGCCCCTTTACCGGTGACCTCCAGAGCGCCCCTTTACCAGTGACCTCCAGAGCGCCCCTTTACCAGTGACCTCCAGAGCGCTCCTTTACCAGTGACCTCCAGAGCGCCCCTTTACCAGTGACTTCCAGAGTGCCCCTTTACCAGTGACCTCCAGAGCGCCCCTTTACCAGTGACCCCCAGAGCGCCCCTTTACCAGTCACCTCCAGAGCGCCCCATTACCAGTCACCTCCAGAGCGCCCCTTTACCAGTGACCTCCAGAGCGCTGCTTTACCAGTGACTTCCAGAGCGCCCCTTTACCAGTGACCTCCAGAGCGCCCCATTACCAGTGACCTCCAGAGCGCCCCTTTACCAGTGACCTCCAGAGCGCCCCATTACCAGTGACCTCCAGAGCTCCCCTTTACCAGTGACCTCCAGAGCGCCCCATTACCAGTGACCTCCAGAGCGCCCCTTTACCAGTCACCTCCAGAGCGCCCCATTACCAGTCACCTCCAGAGCGCCCCTTTACCGGTGACCTCCAGAGCGCCCCTTTACCAGTGACCTCCAGAGCGCCCCTTTACCAGTGACCTCCAGAGCGCCCCTTTACCAGTGACTCCCAGAGCGCCCCTTTACCAGTGACTCCCAGAGCGCCCCTTTACCAGTCACCTCCAGAGCGCCCCTTTACCAGTGACTTCCAGAGCGCCCCTTTACCAGTCACCTCCAGAGCGCCCCTTTACCAGTGACCTCCAGAGCGCCCCTTTACCAGTCACCTCCAGAGCGCCCCTTTACCGGTGACCTCCAGAGCGCCCCTTTACCAGTGACCTCCAGAGCGCCCCTTTACCGGTGACCTCCAGAGCGCCCCTTTACCAGTCACCTCCACAGCGCCCCTTTACCAGTGACCTACAGAGTGCCCCTTTACCGGTGACCTCCAGAGCGCCCCTTTACCGGTGACTTCCAGAGCGCCCCTTTACCAGTGACCTCCAGAGCGCCCCTTTACCAGTCACCTCCACAGCGCCCCTTTACCAGTGACCTACAGAGTGCCCCTTTACCGGTGACCTCCAGAGCGCCCCTTTACCGGTGACTTCCAGAGCGCCCCTTTACCAGTGACCTCCAGAGCGCCCCTTTACCAGTGACTTACAGAGCGCCCCTTTACCAGTGACTTCCAGAGCGCCCCTTTACCAGTGACTTACAGAGCGCCCCTTTACCAGTGACCTCCAGAGCGCCCCTTTACCAGTGACCTCCCACAGCGCCCCTTTACCAGTGACTTCCAGAGCGCCCCTTTACCAGTGACCTCCAGAGCGCCCCTTTACCAGTGACTTCCAGAGCGCCCCTTTACCAGTGACCTCCAGAGCGCCCCTTTACCAGTGACTTCCTTTTAAGAGAAACTTTAATCCTGGGTGCCGTCTCTTTAAGAGCAACTTGGCTCCCGTCCCTTTAAGAGCGACCTGGGTCCCTTTAAGAGCAACCTGGGTCCCTTTAAGAGCGAAATATGTCCCTTTAAGAGCGACCTGGCTCCCATTAAGAGCCAAATGGGTCCCTTTAAGAGCGACCTGGGTCCCTTCGCTCTTAAAGGGACCCAGGTCGCTTTTAAAGGGACCCATTTTGCTCTTAAAAGGGACGTATTTTGCTCTTAAAGGGACCTATTTTGCTTTTAAAGGGACCTATTTCGCTCTTAAAGGGACCCATTTTGCTCTTAAAAGGGATGTATTTTGCTCTTAAAGGGACCCAGGTCACTCTTAAAGGGACATATTTCGCTCTTAAAGGGACCCATTTTGCTCTTAAAGGGACCCAGGTCGCTCTTAAAGGGACCCAGGTCGCTCTTAAAGGGATCTATTTTGCTTTTAAAGGGACATATTTCGCTCTTAAAGGGACCCAGGTCACTCTTAAAGGGACCCAGGTCGCTCTTAAAGGGACCCAGGTCGCTCTTAAAGGGACCAATTTCATGCTTAAAGGGACCCATTTTGCTCTTAAACGGACCCAGGTCGCTCTTAAAGTTACATATTTCGCTCTTAAAGGGACCCAGGTCGCTCTTAAAGGGCCCCAGATTGCTCTTAAAAGGACCCATTTTGCTCTTAAAGGGACGTATTTTGCTCTTAAAGGGACTCATTTTGCTCTTAAAGGGACATATTTCGCTGTTAAAGGGAACCAGGTCACTCTTAAAGGGGCCCATTTCGCTCTTAAAGGGACCCAGGTTGCTCTTAAAGAGACCCAGGTCGCTCTTAAAGGGACCAATTTCACGCTTAAAGGGACCCATTTCGCTCTTAAAGGGACCCAGGTCGCTCTTAAAGGGACAAATTTCGCTCTTAAAGGGACCCAGGTCGCTCTTAAAGGGACCCAGGTCGCTCTTAACCCTTTAAGGACGTGGCCCATTTTCGTTTTTACGTTTTAGGTTTTTCCTCCTTGTGCATAAAAGGTTATAGCACTTGCATTTTTCCACCTAGAAACCCACATGAGCCCTTATTTTTTGCGTCACTAATTGTACTTTGCAATGACAGGCTGAATTTTTGCATAAAGTCACTGCGAAACCAGAAAAAAATTCGAAGTGTGGTGAAATTGAAAAAAAAAACGCATTTCTTTTATTTGGGGGAAATGTGTTTTTACGCCATTCACCCTGGGGTAAAACTGACTTGTTATGCATGTTCCTCAAGTCGTTACGATTAAAACGATATATAACATGTATAACTTATATTGTATCTGATGGCCTGTAAAAAATTCAAACCGTTGTTACCAAATATACGTCCCTTACAATCGCTCCATTCCCGGCTTATAGCGCTTTTATCCTTTGGTCTATGGGGCTGTGCGAGGTGTCATTTTTTGCGCCATGATGTGATCTTTCTATCGGTACCTTGATTGCCCATATACGTCTTTTTGATCGCTTTTTATTACATTTTTTCTGGATTTGATGCGACCAAAAATGCGCAATTTTGCACTTTGGGATTTTTTTGCGCTGACGCCGTTTACCGTACGAGATCAGGAATGTGATTAATTAATAGTTCGGGCGATTACGCACGCGGCGATAGCAAACATGTTTATTTATTTATTTGTTTACTTTTATTTAAAACCTGGGAAAAGGGGGGTGATTCAGACTTTTATTAGGGGAGGGGGCTTTTTACTATTAACAACACTTTATTTATTTTTTTTACACATATACTAGAAGCCCCCCTAGGGTTAGGGTTATTCCCCCCTGGGGTTAGGGTTATTCCCCCCTGGGGTTAGGGTTATTCCCCCCTGGGGTTAGGGTTATTCCCCCTGGGGGACTTCTAGTATATACACTGTGATCTCTCATTGAGATCTCTGCAGCATAGATATGCTGCAGAGATCCATGAGATCGGCACTCGTTTGCTTTCGGCTGCTGCAGCCGGAAGTAAACGAGTGCCGAGCCGAGGACGGCGCCATCTTGGACGCGTCCCCGGCCGGCATCAGTAACGGAGATCGCTCCTCCGGGACAAGGTCCCGGAGGAGTGATCTCCCCCACTAGACACCAGGGAAACGTTGCCTCCGGTAATCGGAGGCAGCTGTCAATTTTGACAGCTGCCTCTGATTAGCTAATTAGCGGGCACGGCGATCAGACCGTGCCCGCTAATAGCAGCGGTCCCGGGCTACTCGCGGCACCCGGGATCGCGGCACTTCAAAGCGGGGCCGCCGCGCGGCCCCGCTTTGAAGTGCAAGTGCGGACATATGACGTACCGGTACGTCATATGTCCTTAAGAGGTTAAAGGGACCCAAGTCTCTCTTAAAGGGACCAATTTCACGCCTAAAGGGACCCAGGTCGCTCTTAAAGGGACCCCGGGTGCTCTTAAAGGGACATATTTCGCTCTTAAAGGGACCCATTTTGCTCTTAAAGGGACCCAGGTCTCTCTTAAAGGGACCCAGGTCGCTCTTAAAGGGATCTATTTTGCTTTTAAAGGGACATATTTCGCTCTTAAAGGGACCCAGGTCACTCTTAAAGGGACCCAGGTCGCTCTTAAAGGGACCCAGGTCGCTCTTAAAGGGACCAATTTCATGCTTAAAGGGACCCATTTTGCTCTTAAACGGACCCAGGTCGCTCTTAAAAGGACCCAGGTCGCTCTTAAAGTTACATATTTCGCTCTTAAAGGGACCCAGGTCGCTCTTAAAGGGCCCCAGATTGCTCTTAAAAGGACCCATTTTGCTCTTAAAGAGACCCAGGTCGCTCTTAAAGGGACCAATTTCACGCTTAAAGGGACCCATTTCGCTCTTAAAGGGACCCAGGTCGCTCTTAAAGGGACAAATTTCGCTCTTAAAGGGACCCAGGTCGCTCTTAAAGGGACCCCGGGTGCTCTTAAAGGGACATATTTCGCTCTTAAAGGGACCCAGGTCGCTCTTAAAGGGACCCAAGTCTCTCTTAAAGGGACCAATTTCACGCCTAAAGGGACCCATTAAGCTCTTAAAGGGACCCAGGTCGCTCTTAAAAGGGACCCATTTCGCTCTTAAAGGGACCCAGGTCACTCTTAAAGGGACATATTTCGCTCTTAAAGGGACCCATTTTGCTCTTAAAGGGACCAGGTCGCTCTTAAAGGGACATATTTCGCTGTTAAAGGGACCCATTTCGCTCTTAAAGGGACCCAGGTTGCTCTTAAAAGGACCCATTTTGCTCTTAAAGGGACATATTTTGCTCTTAAAGGGAACCAGGTTCAGGGAAGAAACAGAGTGCTGCACCTCACACCTATGGCTGATACTAGTGCCGCTTGGCTAAATAAAAAACACATCAGAATTTTGTGTATGAATTGATCAAGCCATACTGCCCCATGTACCTCGTGCCGGTATCTGATACACATGGGTCCCTACACTAAGTCCACACCGTGCCAGTCAGTGGCCACCAACCCCGCAGGCGCGCACAGCCAGGGAACGGGGGCCATGGGACGGCCCTGCGACCCCCATGCCACAGGACCAGACCCAAAGACACCACACCAGAACCCGGCCAGCACCGCCGGCGGAGAAGGTCGCCCCAAGCTTTGGTGTCAGCCATGGGTGCGATGTGCAGCCATCTCTGTCTTTGTGGCTTGTGCATATTTGATGTATTCTGTCCCTTTTTTCATTGTGGCTAGCACTCGTGCTTTGTAAGACCCATGTGATCCAAATTAGCAGGAAGCACCTGTGTACATAAGGGGAGGATCTCCTAGTATTCTCCCATTCTACCTGCAGAGGAATGGAGAGAGGTTGTTCACACTTGTGTTGCTTGGCGTCCACTTTTTCCGCCGGTGGCGCCTGCGGGGTTCGGGGGGCCCTTTAGGGTCTGGTCCTGTGACAATGGGGTTGCAGGGCCATTCCGTGGCCCCCCTTCTCTGCTTGCGCACGTTTTGCGGGGATTGTGGTCGCTGACTGGCCCAGTGATGTGTTTTGGTTAGGGACTCATGTGTATCAGGAGACCTGCACGTGGTACATGAGGCAATATGGTTTGGCCAAATTATATACTAACTTCTGATGTTGGTTTCAAATGTAGCTGAATAGGCTTTCGTGTCAGCCATGGGTGCGATGTGCAGCCATTCCTGTCTTTTTGGCTTTCGCTGTTAAAGGGACCCAGGTCGCTCTTAAAGGGACATATTTCGCTCTTAAAGGGACCCATTTCGCTCTTAAAGGGACCCAGGTCGCTCTTAAAGGGACATATTTTGTTTTTAACCCTTTAAGGACCGTGCTAACTTTCGTTTTTGCGTTTTCGTTTTTTCCTCCTTGTGTATATAAGACCATACATAGCACTTGCATTTTACACCTACAGACCCACATGAGCCCTTATTTTTTGCGTCACTAATTGTACTTCGCAATGACAGGCTGAATTTTTCCATAAAATATGCTGCGAAACCAGAAAAAAATTATATGCGCAGTGAAATTGAAAAAAAAAAAACGCAATTATTTTTCTTTGGGGGGGCTTCATTTTTACGCCGTGTGTCCTATGGAAAAACTTAGTTGTTATATATGTTCCTCAAGTCGTTACGATTACAACGATATATAACATGTATAACTTTTATTGTATCTGATGGCCGGTAAGAAATTTAAACCATTGTTCCTGAATACACGTTCCTTACAATCGCTCCATTCCCGGCTTATAGCGCTTTTATCCTTTGGTCTATGGGGCTTTTTATTCCATTTTTTCTGGATTTGATGCGACCAAAAATGCGCAATTTTGCACTTTGGGATTTTTTTGCGCTGACGCAGTTTACCGTGCGAGATCAGGAATGTGATTAATTAATAGTTCGGGCAATTACGCACGCGGTGATAAAAAACATGTTTATTTATTTATTTATTTATTTTTATTTGTAAAATGGGAAAAGGGGGGTGATTCAGACTTTTATTAGTGGAGGGGATTTTTTATTAATAAAAACACTTTTTATAACTTTCCCTTACAGTAATATGAAGCCCCCTGGGGGACTTCTATATACACAGCACTGATCCCCCTGGGGGACTTGTATATACACAGCACTGATCCCCCTGGGGGACTTGTATATACACAGCACTGATCCCCCTGGGGGACTTGTATATACACAGCACTGATCCCCCTGGGGGCTCCTATATACACAGCACTGATCCCCCTGGGGGACTTGTATATACACAGCACTGATCCCCCTGGGGGACTTGTATATACACAGCACTGATCCCCCTGGGGGACTTCTATATACACAGCACTGATCCCCCTGGGGGACTTCTATATACACAGCACTGATCCCCCTGGGGGACTTCTATATACACAGCACTGATCCCCCTGGGGGACTTGTATATACACAGCACTGATCCCCCTGGGGGACTCCTATATACACAGCACTGATCCCCCTGGGGGACTTCTATATACACAGCACTGATCCCCCTGGGGGTCTCCTATATACACAGAACTGATCTCCCATTGAGATAAATCCTGTGTATATAATAGAGCAATGATCCATCAGATCGGTGCTCTATTATAATGGTCTGCTGCAGACCATCTGAATAGATTGCTGAGCCGGGATCAGCGTCATTCCGACGCTGAGCCCCGGCCGGCTCATTAGAACGGATCGCATCGCGGGGGGGAGATCCCCCACTGGACACCAGGGAGAGGGGGCACAGCTGCTATTCAAATGCAGCTGTCAGCTTTGACAGCGGCATTTGAATAGTTAATTAGCCGCCCGCGGCGATCAGCCGCGCCGACTAATACACGCAGTCCCTGGCTGCACTTAGCAACCGGGGACCGCGCGCTGCAGAGAGGGTTCACGCCGGGAGCCCTCTCTGTTTACTCTTAACGGCCGCATGACGGGTATACCCGTCATGCGTCATTAAGAGGTTAAAGGGACCCAGGTCACTCTTAAAGGGACCAATTTCACGTCTAAAGGGACCCATTAAGGACTTAAAGGGACTCAGATCGCTCTTAAATGGACCCAGGTCGCTCTTAAAAGGACCCATTTTGCTCTTAAAAGGGACATATTACCCTCTTAAAGGGACCCTGGTCGCTCTTAAAGGGACCCTGGTCGCTCTTAAAGGGACCCTGGTCGCTCTTAAAGGGACCCTGGTCGCTCTTAAAGGGACCCAGGTCGCTCTTAAAGGGACCCAGGTCGCTCTTAAAGGGACATATTTCGCTCTTAAAAGGGACATATTTGACTCTTAAAGGGACCCAGGTCGCTCTTAACCCCTTGCCTCTAAAGCCTGTTTTGGCGTTAATGACAAGCTAATTTTTTAATATCTGACCTGTCTGACTTTATGCTCTTATAGCTCAGTGATGCTGTAACGTATAGTAGCGATTCTGAGATTGTTTTTTCGTCACATATGGTACTTTATGTTAGTGGCAAAATTTGGTCACTACTTTGTGTGTTTTTTGTGAAAAACATCAAAATATCATGAAAAATTTAAAAAATTTGCATTTTATGAACTTTGAAATTCTCTGCTTCTAAAAAAAGGAAGTCGTATCACATAAATTACTTACTAAATCACATTACCAATATGTCCTCTTTATTCTGGCATAATTTGGTAAACATATTTTCCTTTTTTATGGTGCGTTCACACCTACAGGATCTGCAGCAGATTTTCTGCAGCAGATTTCATTTAAATAACTGAACACAGCATCAAATCTGCTGCAGATCCTGTAGGTGTGAACGCACCCTTAGGGTGTTACGGGGCTTAGAAATGTATCAGCAAATTATCAAATTTTCAGGAAATTTCCAAAACTGATTTTTTTTTAGGGACCAGTTCTTTTTTTTAAGTGGATTTAGGAGGCTTGTATACTGGAAACCCCCATAAGTGACCCCATTTTGGAAACTAGACACCTTAAAGAATTAATCTAGGGGTATAATGAGCATTTTAACCCTACGGGGGCTGGTGGAAAGTGTTCACCATTAGGCCGTAAAAAAAATGGAAAATTTAAATTTTCCAATTATATATATGTTTAGATTAAAGTTTCTTATTTTCAAAAGGAACATGAGAAAAAAGCACCCCAAAATTACTAACACAGGTTCTCCTGAATACAACGGTACCCCATATGGGAGCGTAAACCACTGCATGGGCACACAGCCGGTCTCAGAAGGGAAGGAGCGCCAATTAGCTTTTTTAATGCAGATTTTGCTGAAGACGTTTCTGAGCGCCAGGTGCGTTTGCAGAGCCCCTGTAGTGCCAGCAGAGAGAAAAAACCCCATAAGTCACCCCATTTTAGAAAGTACACCCCTCAAAGAATTCATATCGGGGTGTGGTGACCATTTTGACCCCAGAGGTATTAGAGCAAAGTATTTAAAAGTAGAGAGTAAAAATGAAAAACTCAAATTATTCCAATAATATGTTCCTTTAGTTGGAAATTTCTCAATTTCACGAGGAACAGGAGAGAAAATTCACCCCAAAATCTGTAACGCAGGTTCTCCTGAGTAGAACGGTACCCCATACAAGGGCATAATCCACTGTATGGGCACACAGCCGGGCTCCGAAGGGAAGGAGCGCCAACTAGCATTTTCAGTGCAGATTTTGCTGAAGAAGTTTCTGAGCGCCAGGTGCGTTTGCAGAGCCCCTGTAATGCAAGCGGAGTAAAAAAATAACCCATGGGTCACCCCATTTTAGAAATTAAACCCTTCAAAGAATTCATCTTGGGGTGTGGTGAACATTTTGACCCCACAGGTATTAGAGGAAAGTATTCAAAATTGGCCATTAAAAATGAAAAACTCGAATTTTTCCAATATGTTCTTTTAGTTTGAAATTTCAAAAAGGAACAGGAGAGAAAATTCACCCCAAAATCTGTAACGCAGGTTCTCCTGAGTAGAACGGTACCCCATATGTGGGCATAAACCACTGTATGGGCACACAGCAGGGCTCAGAAGGGAAGGAGCGCCAATTTGCTGGAGCAAAACCGCAGCTAGTAATAGTTATTAGAATAGCGCAGTTACTAAAAAATTAGATTACAGGTAATGCGGGGTGGTTACGGGCAACCTGGGGTGGTTATGGGCAACCTGGGGTGGATACCGACAACCTGGGGTGATTACGGACAATCTGGGGTGGATACTGACAACCTGCGGTGGTTACGGGCAACCTGGGGTGGATACCGACAACCTGGGGTGGTTACGGACAATCTGGGGTGGTTACAGACAATCTGGGGTGGATACCGACAACCTGGGGTGGTTACCGACAACCTGGGGTGGTTACGGGCAACGTGGGGTGGTTACGGGCAACGTGGGGTGGATTCGGACAACCTGCTGTGGTTACAGGCAACCTGCTGTGGTTACGGTCAACGTGGGGTGGTTACGGGCAACGTGGGGTGGTTACGGGCAACGTGGGGTGGTTACGGGCAACGTGGGGTGGATGCGGACAACCTGCTGTGGTTACAGACAATCTGGGGTGGATACCGACAACCTGGGGTGGTTCCGGGCAACGTGTGGTGGATACGGGCAACGTGGGGTGGATGCGGACAACCTGCTGTGGTTACGGCCAATCTGGGTTGGTTACAGATAAACTGAAGTGCTTATTTGTAATTTGGGTTGGTTACGGCAATCTGGCATGGTTACGGGCAATCTGGAGGGGGTCTTTGGCAATTTGGGGTGGTAAGAGGCAGTGTGCGGTGGTCAGAGGCGACGTGAGGTGGTTAGCGGCGACGTATGGTGTCAGAGACGACGTGCGGTGGTCAGAAGCGACGCGAGGTGGTTAAAGGCAGCGTGTGGTGGTCAGAGGCAACGTGCGGCGGTCAGTGGCAACGTGCGGTGGTCATTGACAACATGCTGTGGTTACGTGTAATCTGGCATGATTCTGGGCAACCTGGGGTAGTTACGGGCAACATGCGGTGGTTACGGGCAACGTGCGGTGGTTACGGGCAACGTGCGGTGGTTACGGGTAATCTGGTGTTATTACGGGCAACCTGGGGAGGTTACGGGCAACCTGGGACGGTTACGGGTAATCTGCGGTGGTTACGGGTAATATGGGGGGGTGGTACGTGCAATTTGGGAGTAAACTGCAATTATTACTATAATAAAAAGTGTGTGTTTTATTTTTTTGTATGTCACTTTTTGTACTTTTACACATTTATTTTCACTGTATTACTATGATTACTGTGATATTTTCTATCACAGTAATCATAGTTCAGTGACAAGAGACCAAATTGGTCTCTGTAACTTTAAATTTTCCGAGATAACTGATTCTGGAGCGCATGCGCACTTCAGAATCAGCCTGGACACCGAGGAGGAAGGAGCTCCAGGATCAGGTAATGTATATGGGGAAGGGGGGTGACTGGGGGACGGGGGGTGACTGGGGGGGGGGGGGGCGACTTACTATCACTTTTTATCCCCTGTCACCAATGATTTATGGTGACAGGGGATAAAAAGTGTTTCCCTGCACTGGGAACAGACGATCAGCGGTATATAGTATATACTGCCGATCGCCTGTTCCGGGACCCCACAGGGGGGTCCCCGATCACTGCCCCATGCTCTCCGCTACCTCCGGTGGCGGAGAGCATGGGGCTTTGATCATTTATTCATTTCCATCCCTGCGAACAGACATCGTTTGTTCGCAGGGATGGGGGCGGCCATCTTGGATCTGATGACCGCCCGGGGAGGGGAGCGGGTTAGTTATCACCCTACCAGGGGGGCTGATCTGGGGTCTGATGAATACATTTTCATCTCCCCCCACCGTGGATTCACATTGGGGGGAGATGAAAGCGATCGGCGGCGCCGGTAATGGCCGGGACCAGAGATGACTGCTATAACGTTGATAGCGGTGATCTCCGGTACGGGAGCCGGGGGCAGGGGGGCCGGGGGACATTCTAACGGTGGTGGCGGGAGGAGGCAACGTGTCGCAGCCTCCTCCCGCCGCACGATCGTCGGCAAACATCACATCTCCCCCATAGACGCTGCGGTCGCATCGACCGCAGCGTTTATGGGGTTAACTGCCAGGGGGGAGCGCGGCTCCCCTCCGGGCAGAGGCAGAGGGAGGATGCTATGTGACATAGCCTCCTCCCGCTGCCTGATCTCATATAGGGACAGCGGGGGGAAGCAGGGAAAGCATAACGTTTGGGGAACCTCATGTTGCATTAACTACCTGCTTTACATGACGTTCCCCAAACGTCATTTTGCGGCAAGGGGTTAATAGGACCCAGGTCGCTCTTAGGGACCCATTTTGCTCTTAAAGGGACCCATTTCGCTCTTAAAGGGACCCAAGTCGCTCTTAAAAGGGACCCAGGTCGCTCTTAAAAGGGACCCAGGTCGCTCTTAAAGGGACCCAGGTCACTCTTAAAGGGACCCAGGTCGCTCTTAAAGGGACCCAGGTCGCTCTTAAAAGGACCCATTTTGCTCTTAAAGGGACCGATTTTGCTCTTAAAGGGACGGATTTTGCTCTTAAAGGGACATATTTCGCTCTCAAAGGGACCAAGGTCGCTCTTTAAGGGACCAATATCCTTCTTAAAGGGACACATTTTACTCTTAAAGGGACATATTTCACTCTTAAAGAGACCCAGGTCGCTCTTAAAGGGACCCAGGTCGCTCTTAAAGGGACCCAGGTCGCTCTTAAAGGGACATATTTCGCTCTTAAAAGGGACCCAGGTCGCTCTTAAAGGGACTAATTTCACGCATAAAGGGACCCAACCCATTTAGCTCTTAAAAGGACCCATTTTTCTCTTAAAGGGACATATTTTGCTCTTAAAGAGACCCAGGTCGCTCTTAAAAGGACCCAGGTCGCTCTTAAAGGGACCCATTACGCTCTTAACAGACCCATTTTGCTCATAAAGGGACCCAAGTCGCTCTTAAAGGGACCCATTTTCCTCTTAAATAAACCCAGATCGCTCTTAAAGGGACCCAGGTTGCTATTAAAGGGACCCAGATCGCTCTTAAAGGGACCCAGGTCGCTCTTAAAGGGACCCATTTTGCTCTTAAAGGGACCCATTTTGCTTTTAAAGGGACATATTTCACTCTTAAAGGAACCCTGGTCGCTCTTAAAGGGATATATTTCACTCTTAAAGGGACCCAGGTCGCTCTTAAAGGGACATATTTCGCTTTTAAAGGGACCCAGGTCGCTCTTAAAGGGACATATTTCGCTCTTAAAGGGACCCAGGTCGTTCTTAAAGGGACATATTTCACGCTTAAAGGGACCAATTTCACGCTTAAAGGGACCCAACCCATTTAGCTCTTAAAGAGACCCAGGTCGCTCTTAAAAGGACCAATTTTGCTCTTAAAGGGACATACTTCACTCTTAACGGACCCATTTCGCTCATAAAGGGACCCAGGTCGCTCTTAAAGGGACCCAGGTTGCTAATAAAGGGACCCAGATCGCTCTTAAAGGGACCCATTTCCCTCTTAAAGGGACCAAGGTCGCTCTTAAAGGGACCCATTTCGCTCTTTAAGGGACCCATTTCGCTCTTAAAGGGACCCGAGTCACTCTGAAAGGGACATATTTCACTCTTAAAGGGACCCAGGTCGCTCTTAAAGGGACCCAGGTCGCTCTTAAAGAGACATATTTCGCTCTTAAAGGGACCCATTTTGCTCTTAAAGAGACATATTTTGCTCTTAAAGGGACATATTTTGCCCTTAAAAAGACCCAGGTTGCTCTTAAAGGGACCCAGGTCGCTCTTAAAGGGACCCATGTCGTTCTTATATGGACCCATTTCGCTCTTAAAGGGACCAATTTAATTCTTAAAGGGACATATTTCACTCTTAAAGGGACCCAGGTCGCTCTTAAAAGGACCCATTTCGCTCTAAACGGGACCCATTTTGCTCTTAAAGGGACCCAGGTGCTCTTAAAGGGACCCAGTTGCTCTTAAAGGGGCATATTTCGCTCTTGAAGGGACGTATTTTGCTCTTAAAAGGACCCAGGTCGCTCTTAAAGGGACCCGGGTCGTGTTTAAAGGGACCCAGGTCGCTCTAGCAACTTGGGTCTCTTTAAGAGCGACTTGGGTCCCGTCCCTTTAAGAGCAACTTGGGTCCCGTCCCTTTAAGAGCAACTTGGGTCCCGTCCCTTTAAGAGCGACTTGGGTCTCGAAAAATCCGATTGAAACGAAAAATACATAGCACACCACACACCGCCGAGGGCTTCGAAACGCGGTTCGGGCTGTATTACGCGCATAAAAATAGCTGGAAGAAGAAGAAGAAACAGAAGAAGAAGAAGAATACGGATTACAATATAGGGATTATCAAGCACTATAATAATATTCTGGGCCAATATACCAACATAGGGTAACACAGGTGAGGGCTCTGTATACAGGATACACCTTCTCTATATAGTAACACAGGTGAGGGCTCTGTATACCGTATACACCTTCTCTATATAGTAACACAGGTGAGGGCTCTGTATACAGGATACACCTTCTCTATATAGTAACACAGGTGAGGGCTCTGTATACCGTATACACCTTCTCTATATAGTAACACAGGTGAGGGCTCTGTATACAGGATACACCTTCTCTATATAGTAACACAGGTGAGGGCTCTGTATACCGGATACACCTTCTCTATATAACACAGGTGAGGGCTCTGTATACCGTATACACCTTCTCTATATAGTAACACAGGTGAGGGCTCTGTATACAGTATACACCTCTATATAGTAACACAGGTGAGGGCTCTGTATACAGGATACACCTTCTCTATATAACACAGGTGAGGGCTCTGTATACAGGATACACCTTCTCTATATAACACAGGTGAGGGCTCTGTATACCGTATACACCTTCTCTATATAGTAACACAGGTGAGGGCTCTGTATACAGTATACACCTCTATATAGTAACACAGGTGAGGGCTCTGTATACAGGATACACCTTCTCTATATAGTAACACAGGTGAGGGCTCTGTATACAGGATACACCTTCTCTATATAGTAACACAGGTGAGGGCTCTGTATACAGGATACACCTTCTCTATATAGTAACACAGGTGAGGGCTCTGTATACAGGATACACCTTCTCTATATAGTAACACAGGTGAGGGCTCTGTATACAGTATACACCTCTATATAGTAACACAGGTGAGGGCTCTGTATACCGTATACACCTTCTCTATATAGTAACACAGGTGAGGGCTCTGTATACAGGATACACCTTCTCTATATAGTAACACAGGTGAGGGCTCTGTATACAGGATACACCTTCTCTATATAACACAGGTGAGGGCTCTGTATACAGGATACACCTTCTCTATATAACACAGGTGAGGGCTCTGTATACAGGATACACCTTCTCTATATAACACAGGTGAGGGCTCTGTATACAGGATACACCTTCTCTATATAGTAACACAGGTGAGGGCTCTGTATACAGGATACACCTTCTCTATATAGTAACACAGGTGAGGGCTCTGTATACAGGATACACCTTCTCTATATAACACAGGTGAGGGCTCTGTATACAGTATACACCTTCTCTATATAGTAACACAGGTGTATACTGTATACAGGATACACCTTCTCTATATAACACAGGTGAGGGCTCTGTATACAGTATACACCTTCTCTATATAACACAGGTGAGGGCTCTGTATACAGGATACACCTTCTCTATATAGTAACAGAGGTGAGGGCTCTGTATACAGGATACACCTTCTCTATATAGTAACACAGGTGAGGGCTCTGTATACAGGATACACCTTCTCTATATAGTAACACAGGTGAGGGCTCTGTATACAGGATACACCTTCTCTATATAACACAGGTGAGGGCTCTGTATACAGTATACACCTTCTCTATATAGTAACACAGGTGAGGGCTCTGTATACAGGATACACCTTCTCTATATAACACAGGTGAGGGCTCTGTATACAGGATACACCTTCTCTATATAGTAACACAGGTGAGGGCTCTGTATACAGGATACACCTTCTCTATATAGTAACACAGGTGAGGGCTCTGTATACAGGATACACCTTCTCTATATAACACAGGTGAGGGCTCTGTATACAGGATACACCTTCTCTATATAGTAACACAGGTGAGGGCTCTGTATACAGGATACACCTTCTCTATATAGTAACACAGGTGAGGGCTCTGTATACAGGATACACCTTCTCTATATAGTAACACAGGTGAGGGCTCTGTATACAGGATACACCTTCTCTATATAGTAACACAGGTGAGGCCTCTGTATACAGTATACACCTTCTCTATATAACACAGGTGAGGGCTCTGTATACAGGATACACCTTCTCTATATAACACAGGTGAGGGCTCTGTATACAGGATACACCTTCTCTATATAACACAGGTGAGGGCTCTGTATACAGGATACACCTTCTCTATATAACACAGGTGAGGGCTCTGTATACAGTATACACCTCTATATAGTAACACAGGTGAGGGCTCTGTATACAGGATACACCTTCTCTATATAGTAACACAGGTGAGGGCTCTGTATACAGGATACACCTTCTCTATATAGTAACACAGGTGAGGGCTCTGTATACAGGATACACCTTCTCTATATAGTAACACAGGTGAGGGCTCTGTATACAGGATACACCTTCTCTATATAACACAGGTGAGGGCTCTGTATACAGTATACACCTCTATATAGTAACACAGGTGAGGGCTCTGTATACAGGATACACCTTCTCTATATAACACAGGTGAGGGCTCTGTATACAGTATACACCTCTATATAGTAACACAGGTGAGGGCTCTGTATACAGGATACACCTTCTCTATATAGTAACACAGGTGAGGGCTCTGTATACAGGATACACCTTCTCTATATAACACAGGTGAGGGCTCTGTATACAGTATACACCTCTATATAGTAACACAGGTGAGGGCTCTGTATACAGGATACACCTTCTCTATATAGTAACACAGGTGAGGGCTCTGTATACAGGATACACCTTCTCTATATAGTAACACAGGTGAGGGTTCTGTATACAGGATACACCTTCTCTATATAGTAACACAGGTGAGGGCTCTGTATACAGGATACACCTTCTCTATATAGTAACACAGGTGAGGGCTCTGTATACAGGATACACCTTCTCTATATAGTAACACAGGTGAGGGCTCTGTATACAGGATACACCTCTATATAGTAACACAGGTGAGGGCTCTGTATACAGGATACACCTTCTCTATATAACACAGGTGAGGGCTCTGTATACAGGATACACCTTCTCTATATAACACAGGTGAGGGCTCTGTATACAGGATACACCTTCTCTATATAGTAACACAGGTGAGGGCTCTGTATACAGGATACACCTTCTCTATATAGTAACACAGGTGAGGGCTCTGTATACAGGATACACCTTCTCTATATAACACAGGTGAGGGCTCTGTATACCGTATACACCTTCTCTATATAACACAGGTGAGGGCTCTGTATACCGTATACACCTTCTCTATATAACACAGGTGAGGGCTCTGTATACAGTATACACCTCTATATAGTAACACAGGTGAGAGCTCTGTATACAGGATACACCTTCTCTATATAACACAGGTGAGGGCTCTGTATACAGGATACACCTTCTCTATATAGTAACACAGGTGAGGGCTCTGTATACAGGATACACCTTCTCTATATAGTAACACAGGTGAGGGCTCTGTATACAGGATACACCTTCTCTATATAGTAACACAGGTGAAGGGCTCTGTATACAGGATACACCTTCTCTATATAGTAACACAGGTGAGGGCTCTGTATACATGATACACCTTCTCTATATAACACAGGTGAGAGCTCTGTAATACGTATACACCTCTATATAGTAAACAACAGGTGAGGGCGCTGTATACAGGATCACCTTCTCTATATAGTAACACAGGTGAGGGGCTCTGTATACAGTATACACCTTCTCTATATACACAGGTGAGGGCTCTGTATACAGGATACACCTTCTCTATATAACACAGGTGAGGGCTCTGTATACAGGATACACCTTCTCTATATAAGTAACACAGGTGAGGGGCTCTGTATACAGGATACACCTTCTCTATATAGTAACACAGGTGAGAGCTCTGTATACAGGATACACCTTCTCTATATAGTAACACAGGTGAGGGCTCTGTATACAGGATACACCTTCTCTATATAACACAGGTGAGGGCTCTGTATACAGGATTACACCTTCTCTATATAACACAGGTGAGAGCTCTGTTAACAGGATAACACCTTCTCTATATAGTAACACAGGTGAGGGCTCTGTATACAGGATACACCTTCTCTATATAGTACACACAGGTGAGGGCTCTGTATACAGTATACACCTCTATATAGTAACTACAGGTGAGGGCTTCTGTATACAGGGATACACCTTCTCTATATAGTAACACAGGTGAGGGCTCTGTATACAGTATACACCTTCTCTATATAACACAGGTGAGGGCTCTGTATACATGAGATACAACCTTCTCTATATACACACAAGGTGAGGGGCTCTGTATACAGGATACACCTTCTCTATATAACACAGGTTGAGGGGCTCTGTATACAGGATACACCTTCTCTATATAGGACCCAGGTGAGGGCTCTGTATACAGGATGACACCTTCTCTATATAACACAGGTGAGGGCTCTGTATACCGTATACACCTTCTCTATATAGTAACACAGGGTGAGGGCTCTGTATACAGTATACACCTTCTCTATATAACACAGGTGAGGCTCTGTATACAGGATACACCTTCTCTATATAGTAACACAGGTGAAGGGCTTCTGTATACAGGAATACAGCCCTTCTCTATATAACACAAGGTGAGGGCGCTGTATACAGGATTACAACCTTCTCTATATAACACAGGTGAGGGCTCTGTTACACGTATACACCTTCTCTATATAGGAACACAGGTGAGGGCCTCTGTTATACAGTATAACAAACACCTCTATATAGTAAACACAGGTGAGGGCCGCTGTATACAGGATACACCTTCTCTATATAGTAACACAGGTGAGGGCTCTGTATACAGGATACACCTTCTCTATATAACACAAGTGAGGGCTCTGTATACAGGATACACCTTCTCTATATAACACAGGTGAGGGCTCTGTATACAGGATACACCTTCTCTATATAACACAGGTGAGGGCTCTGTATACAGGATACACCTTCTCTATATAACACAGGTGAGGGCTCTGTATACAGGATACACCTTCTCTATATAGTAACACAGGTGAGGGCTCTGTATACAGGATACACCTTCTCTATATAGTAACACAGGTGAGGGCTCTGTATACAGGATACACCTTCTCTATATAACACAGGTGAGGGCTCTGTATACAGGATACACCTTCTCTATATAGTAACACAGGTGAGGGCTCTGTATACAGGATACACCTCTATATAGTAACACAGGTGAGGGCTCTGTATACAGGATACACCTTCTCTATATAACACAGGTGAGGGCTCTGTATACAGGATACACCTTCTCTATATAGTAACACAGGTGAGGGCTCTGTATACAGTATACACCTTCTCTATATAACACAGGTGAGGGCTCTGTATACAGGATACACCTTCTCTATATAGTAACACAGGTGAGGGCTCTGTATACAGGATACACCTTCTCTATATAGTAACACAGGTGAGGGCTCTGTATACCGTATACACCTTCTCTATATAGTAACACAGGTGAGGCCTCTGTATACAGGATACACCTTCTCTATATAACACAGGTGAGGGCTCTGTATACAGGATACACCTTCTCTATATAGTAACACAGGTGAGAGCTCTGTATACAGGATACACCTTCTCTATATAGTAACACAGGTGAGGGCTCTGTATACAGGATACACCTTCTCTATATAGTAACACAGGTGAGGGCTCTGTATACAGGATACACCTTCTCTATATAGTAACACAGGTGAGGGCTCTATATACAGGATACACCTTCTCTATATAGTAACACAGGTGAGGGCTCTGTATACAGTATACACCTCTATATAGTAACACAGGTGAGGGCTCTGTATACAGTATACACCTTCTCTATATAACACAGGTGAGGGCTCTGTATACAGGATACACCTTCTCTATATAGTAACACAGGTGAGGGCTCTGTATACAGTATACACCTCTATATAGTAACACAGGTGAGGGCTCTGTATACAGTATACACCTTCTCTATATAACACAGGTGAGGGCTCTGTATACAGGATACACCTTCTCTATATAGTAACACAGGTGAGGGCTCTATATACAGGATACACCTTCTCTATATAGTAACACAGGTGAGGGCTCTGTATACAGTATACACCTTCTCTATATAGTAACACAGGTGAGGGCTCTGTATACCGTATACACCTTCTCTATATAGTAACACAGGTGAGGGCTCTGTATACAGGATACACCTTCTCTATATAGTAACACAGGTGAGGGCTCTGTATACAGGATACACCTTCTCTATATAGTAATACAGGTGAGGGCTCTGTATACAGGATACACCTTCTCATAGAGTAACACAGGGTGAGGGCTCCTGTATACCGTAGACACCGGTTCTCTATATAGTAGACACAGGTGAGGGCTTCTGGTAGGTACAGGATACCTCCACCTTCTCCATATAGTAACACATGGGTGAGTAGGGCTCTGTATACCGTATACACCTTCTCTATAGTAACACAGTGTAGAGGGCTCTGTAGACCGTATACACCTGCTCTATATAGTACACAGGTGAGGGCTCTGTATACAGGATACACCTTCTCTATCTAGTGTAACACAGGTGAGGCTCTATATACCGGATACACCTTTTCCTCTATATATAGTAACAACAGGTTGAGGGCTCTGTATACAGGATACACCCTTCTCGATATAGTAAACACAGGTGGGATGGGCTCTGTTATACAGTATACACCTTGCTCTACTATAGTAACAACACGGTGAGGGCTCTGGTATACAGGATACAACTTCTCTATATAGTAACAACAGGTGAGGGCGCTGTATACAGGATACACCTGTCTCCTATATAGTATACACCGGGATGAGGCTCGGGTATAACGGATACACCTTCTTCTATAGAAACAGGTGAGGGCTCTGTATACAGGATACACCTTCTCTATATAGTAACACAGGTGAGGGCTCTGTATACAGTATACACCTTCTCTATATACAACAGGTGAGGCTCTGTATACAGGATACACCTTCTCTATATAACACAGAGTGAGGGCTCTTATACAGGATACACCTTCTCTATATAGTACACAGGTGAGGGCTCTGTATACAGGATACACCTTCTCTATATAACACAGGTGAGGGCTCTGTATACAGGATACACATTCTCTATATAGTAAACACAGGTGAGGGCTCTGTATACAGGATACACCTTCTCTATATAACACAGGTGAGGGCTCTGTATACAGGATACACCTTCTCTATATAGTAACACAGGTGAGGGCTCTGTATACAGGATACACCTTCTCTATATAACACAGGTGAGGGGCTCTGTATACAGGATACACCTTCTCTATATAGTAACACAGGTGAGGGCTCTGTATACAGGATACACCTTCTCTATATAACACAGGTGAGGGCTCTGTATACAGGATACACCTTCTCTATATATTAACACAGGTGAGGCTCTGTATACAGGATACACCTTCTCTATATAGTAACACAGGTGGAGGGCTCTGTATACAGGATACACCTTCTCTATATATACACAGGTGAGGGCTCTGTATACAGGATACACCTTCTCTATATAGTAACACAGGTGAGGGCTCTGTATACAGGATACACCTTCTCTATATAACACAGGTGAGGGCTCTGTATACAGGATACACCTTCTCTATATAGTAACACAGGTGAGGGCTCTGTATACAGGATACACCTTCTCTATATAACACAGGTGAGGGCTCTGTATACAGGATACACCTTCTCTATATAGTAACACAGGTGAGGGCTCTGTATACAGGATACACCTTCTCTATATAGTAACACAGGTGACGGCTCTGTATACAGGATACACCTTCTCTATATAGTAACACAGGTGAGGGCTCTGTATACAGGATACACCTTCTCTATATAGTAACACAGGTGAGAGCTCTGTATACAGGATACACCTTCTCTATATAGTAACACAGGTGAGGGCTCTGTATACAGGATACACCTTCTCTATATAGTAACACAGGTGAGGGCTCTGTATACCGGATACACCTTCTCTATATAACACAGGTGAGGGCTCTGTATACAGGATACACCTTCTCTATATAGTAACACAGGTGAGGGCTCTGTATACAGGATACACCTTCTCTATATAGTAACACAGGTGAGGGCTCTGTATACAGGATACACCTTCTCTATATAACACAGGTGAGGGCTCTGTATACAGTATACACCTCTATATAGTAACACAGGTGAGGGCTCTGTATACAGGATACACCTTCTCTATATAACACAGGTGAGAGCTCTGTATACAGTATACACCTCTATATAGTAACACAGGTGAGGGCTCTGTATACAGGATACACCTTCTCTATATAGTAACACAGGTGAGGGCTCTGTATACAGTATACACCTTCTCTATATAGTAACACAGGTGAGGGCTCTGTATACAGGATACACCTTCTCTATATAGTAACACAGGTGAGGGCTCTGTATACAGGATACACCTTCTCTATATGTACACAGGTGAGGGCTCTGTATACAGGATACACCTTCTCTATATAGACACAGGTGAGGGCTCTGTATACAGGATACACCTTCTCTATATAGTAACACAGGTGAGGGCTCTGTATACAGGATACACCTTCTCTATATAACACAGGTGAGGGCTCTGTATACAGGATACACCTTCTCTATATAGTAACACAGGTGAGGGCTCTGTATACAGGATACACCTTCTCTATATAACACAGGTGAGGGCTCTGTATACAGGATACACCTTCTCTATATAGTAACACAGGTGAGGGCTCTGTATACAGGATACACCTTCTCTATATAGTAACACAGGTGAGGGCTCTGTATACAGGATACACCTTCTCTATATAACACAGGTGAGGGCTCTGTATACAGGATACACCTTCTCTATATAGTAACACAGGTGAGGGCTCTGTATACCGTATACACCTTCTCTATATAGTAACCAGTGAGGGCTCTGTATACAGGATACACCTTCTCTATATAGTAACACAGGTGAGGGCTCTGTATACAGTATACACCTCTATATAGTAACACAGGTGAGGGCTCTGTATACAGGATACACCCTTCTCTATATAACACAGGTGAGGGCTCTGTATACAGGATACACCTTCTCTATATAACACAGGTGAGGGCTCTGTATACAGGATACACCCTTCTCCTATATAGTAACACAGGTGAGGGCTCTGTATACAGGATACACCTTCTCTATATAGTAACACGGTGAGGGCTCTGTATACAGGAATACACCGTCTCTATATAGTAACACAGGTGAGGGCTCTGTATACCGTATACACCTTCTCTATATAGTAACACAGGTGAGGCTCTGTATACAGGATACACCTTCTCTATAATAGTAAACACAGTGAGGGCTCTGTATACAGGATACACCTTCTCTATATAGTAACACAGGTGAGGGCTCTGTATACCGTATACACCTTCTCTATATAGTAACACAGGTGAGGCCTCTGTATACAGTATACACCTTCTCTATATAACACAGGTGAGGGCTCTGTATACAGGATACACCTCTATATAGTAACACAGGTGAGGGCTCTGTATACAGGATACACCTTCTCTATATAGTAACACAGGTGAGGGCTCTGTATACAGGATACACCTTCTCTATATAACACAGGTGAGGGCTCTGTATACAGGATACACCTTCTCTATATAGTAACACAGGTGAGGGCTCTGTATACAGGATACACCTTCTCTATATAACACAGGTGAGGGCTCTGTATACAGTATACACCTCTATATAGTAACACAGGTGAGGGCTCTGTATACAGGATACACCTTCTCTATATAACACAGGTGAGAGCTCTGTATACAGGATACACCTTCTCTATATAACACAGGTGAGGGCTCTGTATACAGTATACACCTCTATATAGTAACACAGGTGAGGGCTCTGTATACAGGATACACCTTCTCTATATAGTAACACAGGTGAGGGCTCTGTATACAGGATACACCTTCTCTATATAGTAACACAGGTGAGGGCTCTGTATACAGGATACACCTTCTCTATATAACACAGGTGAGGGCTCTGTATACAGGATACACCTTCTCTATATAGTAACACAGGTGAGGGCTCTGTATACAGTATACACCTTCTCTATATAACACAGGTGAGGGCTCTGTATACAGGATACACCTTCTCTATATAGTAACACAGGTGAGGGCTCTGTATACAGGATACACCTTCTCTATATAGTAACACAGGTGAGGGCTCTGTATACAGTATACACCTCTATATAGTAACACAGGTGAGGGCTCTGTATACAGGATACACCTTCTCTATATAACACAGGTGAGGGCTCTGTATACCGTATACACCTTCTCTATATAGTAACACAGGTGAGGGCTCTGTATACAGTATACACCTCTATATAGTAACACAGGTGAGGGCTCTGTATACCGTATACACCTTCTCTATATAGTAACACAGGTGAGGGCTCTGTATACAGGATACACCTTCTCTATATAACACAGGTGAGGGCTCTGTATACCGTATACACCTTCTCTATATAGTAACACAGGTGAGGGCTCTGTATACAGGATACACCTTCTCTATATAGTAACACAGGTGAGGGCTCTGTATACAGTATACACCTTCTCTATATAGTAACACAGGTGAGGGCTCTGTATACAGGATACACCTTCTCTATATAACACAGGTGAGAGCTCTGTATACAGGATACACCTTCTCTATATAGTAACACAGGTGAGGGCTCTGTATACAGGATACACCTTCTCTATATAGTAACACAGGTGAGGGCTCTGTATACCGTATACACCTTCTCTATATAGTAACACAGGTGAGGGCTCTGTATACAGTATACACCTTCTCTATATAACACAGGTGAGGGCTCTGTATACAGGATACACCTTCTCTATATAGTAACACAGGTGAGGGCTCTGTATACAGGATACACCTTCTCTATATAGTAACACAGGTGAGGGCTCTGTATACAGGATACACCTTCTCTATATAGTAACACAGGTGAGGGCTCTGTATACAGGATACACCTTCTCTATATAGTAACACAGGTGAGGGCTCTGTATACCGTATACACCTTCTCTATATAGTAACACAGGTGAGGGCTCTGTATACAGTATACACCTCTATATAGTAACACAGGTGAGGGCTCTGTATACCGTATACACCTTCTCTATATAGTAACACAGGTGAGGGCTCTGTATACAGTATACACCTCTTTATAGTAACACAGGTGAGGGCTCTGTATACACCTCTATATAGTAACACAGGTGAGGGCTCTGTATACAGGATACACCTTCTCTATATAGTAACACAGGTGAGGGCTCTGTATACAGTATACACCTCTTTATAGTAACACAGGTGAGGGCTCTGTATACACCTCTATATAGTAACACAGGTGAGGGCTCTGTATACAGTATACACCTCTATATAGTAACACAGGTGAGGGCTCTGTATACAGTATACACCTCTATATAGTAACACAGGTGAGGGCTCTGTATACAGTATACACCTCTATATAGTAACACAGGTGAGGGCTCTGTATACACCTCTATATAGTAACACAGGTGAGGGCTCTGTATACACCTTCTCTATATAGTAACACAGGTGAGGGCTCTGTATACACCTTCTCTATATAGTAACACAGGTGAGGGCTCTGTATACAGTATACACCTCTATATAGTAACACCCATGTGCAGTCATACGAGTCAGAGATTCTCATTCAGCGAAATTCCTGGTGATTAAGCAAATTCTTTCAGCTTGTAAAGTGGAGAATTAGTGAGGGAACCAACCGAGCGCATCCTCCAGCTCAACCACACGCCAACCCAGTGCCCTCTGCTGCCCCAGACCGTCCCTACAATAAGGAGGAGACCATGCTCTGGCCGTCACCTGCCCCACGGGTGTTGCTATTGGATACAACATTCGCTAAAGTCTGTACTTATGAGTAAGTGGTAATGGAGCAGAACCAAAGTTTTACCACTAGATGTCGTTGTTACAAGTATTTGTGTCCAGTTATTGCACAGCAGTAGGAACTAAAGGGTTACTGTTTTCTTATGTACCACATGGGTCTGTACACCTTACCTATCACCTTTGTCTTTACATCTCACCCACTCTCAGCATAGTGTACACATGCTGTAGGAAGGAAGTCACATGGGTAGAGAAAGTGTGAGGTCTTCTTGTCTTGGGTTCTGTAGAGGAAGGACACAAGGTAGGACGCTCCGCTCCCTGCCAGAACACATGTATACACGAGACCTATACACAGTTTTCCCTTAAGCAACCTTATTACACACTATGCAGTGATCACTACTAGAGAGGACAAGTCAGGGATCATCTCAACCCACGCCGTGGACATCGTAACAGTGCAGGACTCCTTTACCCCCCACCAGATGGTCCTCCACCTCACCCCCACCAGCCAGGTACTCCACCCCCCCACCAGTCAGTCCTCCACTTCTACCAGCCAGGTCTTCAAACCCCCACCAGCATGGTCCACTACCCCCAGAAGACGTTCCTTCACTGCCACCAGCTGGGTCCTCCACCATGCTGCAGATCACTTACCCACAAGCCGACACCGATGACAGTGACAAAGTATGCGATGATGACGGAGATGTCTGCCGGGTTAGTGATGGTGGGATAGCTGGTGGAGCTGTTGGTCGGGGGTGTGGTGCTCATTGTGACTCTCTGGCCCTTCTCTTTTCTGTCTCCTATGGCTTCAGACAACTCGGCCTTCGCTCCTTCTGCTTTTAAAGAGTCTTCTGGTAAAAACCCTCTAAACATTAACTTCTCTGGCAGGGTCTTGTCCAGGTGAATGTGATGAGCATGGTGCTAATATCTAAGCGGCCATGGAGAGCTGGGAGATGTAGGGGCCATCACCATGTCCCCCTCAATAGATGTGAGACCACAAGTGTCAGCAGAAGTGATGACCCAGAGAGACCCCCCCACTAGTCACACGGCCACCTCCTCCCTGCTGGGCAGAGGGCTAAGAAAACAGATGACAATGTAATGTGCGGCCAAGCGACCAGTGTGATGTCCAGGGGCAAGGAGGGCCTCATCGTAGCTGTGTGGTGGAGGTGCGTGCTAGGTCTTGCTGTGTCAGCTCTGCCGGTGATAATGACGATAGTGTTGTGATGCCAGTGCTTGTTTGTGGCTGGCTGTACTCCCCAATGGTCGGTTACCTGCCGGGCTGTGATGGGTCCTTTGGGCTCTTGTCATAGTAGTCCTGAGTGGCAATTGATCCACCCGGACTATCGGTACCGCCACCCACAGAAAGGGGAGAGTAGCCCGAGGAGTGCAGTTAGTGTGTATGCTGGTGCGGATAGAGATGACTGAGTCCCAGTGATAGAAAAATAGAACCGCTTTACTGTCAGGCTCTTCAGTAATACAGAACACTTTCACAGAATAGATAAATCTTTGATACAGACTCTTAGGGGGAAATTTATTAAAAGCCGTAAATGCCCTTTTTAGGCACAGATGGGCCTGATCGGTGTAAAAATATTTGTAAATAGTCTATTTGCAAATATTTTATCCGCATCGGGCCCATCTGCGCCTCATGCGCCAGTGGGGCAGAGAGGGGGCCATACGGGGATGGGGCTGCATGCACAGGGGGCGCAGCCTCTGCATGTGCCGCATTTATCATGAGAAATGATAGTGAAATCTACACCAGCTCTGAGCTGGTGCAGGTTTCACTTCGTTCGCACGGACGGGCTCTGAGCACACGGGATTTATGTAGAGGCAGTGCACCACTACATAAATCCTCTGAGCTCCGGAGCTGCGGGGTGAAAAACGCCAGACTTAATAAATGTCCCCCGTAGTGCTTAAACTCGTTGTCTTTGAGGAGGTGCTTGAAAAAGTAGGAGAGAGGTAGTTGTAGCGGTGCTTGGAGAGTTGAGTAGAGGAGAAGAGTTTGTTGAGGGAGTCTCAACCCAGTGTAGCTGTGTGCTCTGCTGGAACTTGAAGAGTTATACTATATAATGAGAAGTTTACTTGTAGTTGTGTTTAGACTGTGTCTGACCACCTTGTGCCCTACAGTGTCAAGTGACCCGTCCCGTCAGGGTACAACAAGCCCCAGTTGTGGTTATCTGGGTGAAGCACAAGGAGACTTTTTCCCCACCCCTTCGCCTCATAAAATCAGGGGTAGGTTCATTCTTTGAATGGCTTATTACAGCCACTAGTACAAGGTGTGCCTGGGTATAAGATAGTGGCAGTCAGAGGAAAACCCATTGCTCAGTGGTGATATTACAGCAATCGATTCCTCTATCCCCCATGACCAAGCACTGACAGCTCATCACTTGTATAGATACAGCTGTGAAGTAAGGGAATACATATTAGACAGGACGGCCTTCCTTCTAAAACACCATTTTTTCAACTATAGACTTCAAACACAATATAACCACTTTGTATAATGGAAAAAATACTCAGACAACTTAATTCCTCTACGATAGCGTGGACAGAAATATTGAGCAAAAGAAAATTTATTATGCAGCCATTTAAATCACAAAAAGCAAAGTTGGGGTGGGGATTACTTTACACGGCAATAGAGTCTCTCTCCCCATGCTGTTTAGCCAACAGCAGTCCTTTTATTTTTTGAGGCAATGGAAAAGCCTGGAATATGTGGGAGCAGTCGTCCCACCCGTCACTTTGACTGCTCCAGTAAAGCCGTGGCTTTGGAAACAGCTGATGCATTTAATAAAAGTGTCAATAACCTACAGTTACTGTCTAAAGCTACCGTTCACTTCAAGGCCAGGCACCTCGGTGACACGTATCTGTCCTCTAAAATGACAAATAGTATCTTCTCACAAGGCCCATGAGGCGAGCTTTCGAAAAATTAGCTTGAGGCCCATGAGGTGAGCCCTGAAAAAAAAATTGTATAGAGCCCTATGAAATTAGACCCATGAGGTAAGCCCTTAAAAAATTGAGAACATGTGAACATATATATATATATTTTTAATGGCCTATTTCTATGGTAGTGGAGGACGAGGAGGAGGAGGAAATGACCTAGAGCTGAAACATAAGACTTCACTCCTCGAGGCTTTCAACTGGTGGAGAAGCAAAGTCTGGGTCTTTCACTGGACGTTCATTTTGATGAGCGTCAGCCGATCAGCACTGTCAGTTGACAGGCGGCTGCGCTTATCTGTGATGATGCCCCCCAGCTGCGCTAAATATTTTTCAGATAGAACGCTGGTGGCAGGGCAGGCCAGCACCTCCAAGGCATATAATGAGAGTTCGAGCCACGTGTCTAACTTGGAGACTCAATACATGTAGGGCGCCGAGGGAACGGGGAGGACAGAGTTGTGGTTGGCAAGGTGCTCCCGCAACATCCGCCGATACTTGTCCCTCCTGTTCGTACTAGGCCCTGCAGTGATGGAACTTTGGCGAGGGGGGTGCCATGAACGTGTCCCATACTTTGGAGAGTGTTCCCCTGGTGGCTGTGGACCTGATGGATGTTGTCCGGCTTTGGGAGGAACTTTCTTCTCTGCCGCCAGCATTGGAAGGTGGGAATATCTCCATCATATCCTGCAGCAGTACTCAAGGAATCTGGTGGTCCTCTCCTCTACTAGAATGAAATGACCTTCTTGGTGGACTCCTCGAATATCCTTAAAACTTTGCATAAGTCTGCCATCCATGGCCACTCATGGTTGGCAAACTAAGGGAGCTGAGTTGAAGGCACCCGTGGGTTTTGGAGCTGGTATTCCACAAGAGCTCTCTGCTGCTCACACACCCTGGACAACATATGATATGTAGCATTCCAGCGAGTGGTGACATCGCACAACAGCCGATGTTTGGGCAAATGCAGGTGTTTTTGTAGCTTTTTAAGGCTAGCAGCCGCCACGGTGGACTTCCAAAAGTGGGCACACAGATACCACACTTTCACCAGTAGCAACGGCAGGTCAGGGTAGGTCTTTAAAAAGCGCTGCCCCACCAAATTAAAAACGTGGGCCAGACATGGAGCGTGTTGGAGTTCTCCAAGCTCCAGAGCTGCCACCAAGTTACGGCCATTATCACACACGTCCATGCCTGGTCCCAGCTGCAGCGGAGACAGACAAATTTCTGCCTGCTGCAAGATGGCATCCTTGACCTCTGGGGCGCTATGCTTCTTATCACCCAGGCTGATAAGCTTAAGCACGGCCTGCTGACATCTCCCCATGCCAGTGCTGCAGCGTTTTCAGCAAACTGCTGAGAATGATTTTATGGAGGAGGAGAGGGAGGGGTTGTCAGAACCCATGCTTGCAATCTTAGGCAGGGGGAGGAGGGAGGCTGTCCCTGCTTAAGACCCGATACCCGCCTCCACAACATTCACCCAGTGTGCAGTCAGTGAGATATAGCGTCCCTGGCCGCAAGCACTTGTCCACACGTCGGTGGTCAAGTGGACCTTCGCGCTAACCGCGTAACTCAGGAACCGCCCAATGTTACGTGACATGTGCTGGTGCAAGGCGGGGACGGCACACCTGGAAAAGTAGTGGTGGCTAGGGACGGAATACCAAGGTGCGGTAACTGCCATCAAGTCATAGAAGGCTTACGTCTCCACAAGCCTTAACGGCAACATCTCCATGGACAGCAATTTGGAGATGTGGCTGTCAGGGCAGAGGGGTGGGGCTTGGGCAGAGGGGTGAGTAGAGGTGTACTTACGCCTGCAATCAAATGCCTGAGTGATGGACAATTGCTGTGAAGAGGCGCATGACAGTGCAGGCGAACGAGCAGACGCAGGCAAAGGGGAAGCTGAAGAAGGTCCCAAAGTGGCCGAAGCACAGGCAGATGGCGAGATGTCCTGGCTGGTGGTCTGGACTGTAGCGCTAGTAGAGAGAACAGGGGAAGAGTCCCAATTGTCCTGCGTTTGCTCTTTCCCACTGAGACCAATGCTTTGCTTCCAGGTGACACCGCATGGCCGAGGTGGTCAAGTTGCTCTTCTCTGAGCCTCTACTTAGTTTGGAGTGACATAGCGTACACACTGTGCTCAGCTTGTCATCTGCGCAAACATTAAAATCCTCCTCACCAAAGAACTGCGTGACCTCAAGGGGGGAGCTTGGCATGACTGGCTGCTTCGGGGAAAAGCTTCGTCCCTGGTGACTCTTGCCTGCCTTCGATTACTCATCTGTCCTCTACCTCTGGACATCCCTATGCCTCTTTGCGCCTTTTTTGGTGCGGCACGGGAGTCCACACCTCCACTACTTTCCCTACTGGACATCACCCCTTGCCAGGTCGGGTCGTTCACTTAATCGTCCAGTCACTCCTCTTCTATCTCCTCACTCTGCTTCTCCTCCTGCACACTGGGCATGTCAACTGTTTGGCTTAACGGCAATTGGGTCTCCTCATAGTCAGTCCTCACGACTTCAGGTTGCCGGTCCACAACAGCAAGATGGTGGATACTGGACGTCCCTTTGAAGCATGCGCTGTATCCCCAATCACTTGACCGTGGCTTGAAACCCCAGCAGCATTTCCGCTTCCCTGTCCTCTTCGCTTTGCGCTTCACATTGTAGTAGCCGTTTAACTTTTTTCAATACAATTTAGTTGTACCAGATAGTTTTTAATTTATTCCACACTAACAGTATACAGCTGTATACAGGATATAGAATTGTTTTTACAACAATAGAAATAAAGGGCTGGTTAACGCCTTCATAGGACGCAGACTGCGCAAATAAGTAGTAGCAAGATAAGAGCTATTATGCGGTTCAGGGAAGAAACAGAGTGCTGCACCTCACACCTATGGCTGATACTAGTGCCGCTAGGCTTAATAAAAAACACATCAGAATTTTGTGTATGAATTGATCAAGCCATACTGCCCCATGTACCTCGTGCCGGTATCTGATACACATGGGTCCCTACACTAAGTCCACACCGTGCCAGTCAGTGGCCACCAACCCCGCAGGCGTGGAGTTAGCGTAGGGACCCGTGTGGACCAGAGGACCTGCGCGGTGGTACACGGGGCAATATGGCTTGATCAATTCATATACAGACACTCTGGTGTTGATTTTTAATATAGGCCTAGCGGCATTAGTATCAGCCATAGATGGGATGTGCAGCCGTTCCATTCTCTCCAGTTCGTGTTTTACAGTTCTCCCTCTCTGAACAGCTCGCACCCCTTTATAAGACCCACATGACCACAATTAGCAGGATATGTCTGTGCTCACATGTCTGGACCCTATGTCTTCCCCATTCTGTGAGAGCAGCAATGGTAAGTGTAATACCATACCCATACTTGTGTCATTTGGGGGCAGCCTTCCCCGCCGGTGGTGCTGGCTGGGTTTTGGTGGGGCTTTTTGGGTCTGGTCCTGTGACATTGGGGTTGCAGGGCCGTTCCATGGCCTCCCTTCCCTGCACGTGCACGCTTTGCGGGGTTGGCGGTCGCTGACCGACACGGTGTGGAGTTAGCGTAGGGACCCGTGTGGACCAGAGGACCTGCGCGGTGGTACACGGGGCAATATGGCTTGATCAATTCATATACAGACACTCTGGTGTTGATTTTTAATATAGGCCAAGCGGCATTAGTATCAGCCATAGATGGGATGTGCAGCCGTTCCATTCTCTCCAGTTCGTATAATAGCTATTATCCCACACACAGAGTATACAGCCTATACTGGATACAGTATTAATTTTTAAAATAATAAAATGAAATAGCTGGTCAAGTCTTTCACAGGACGCAGTCTGCACAAACCAGTAGTAGCAAGATAACAGCTATTATCCCACATACACAGAGAATACAGCCGTATAAACTATCAGTGGGTGTCTGAACACAGTGCAGGTCTCACAACAGCTTCTAAATCTGTTTTTTATAGTTTTAGTCCTAACAAGGGCTTTTGGGGGTCCCTTTCTTCCTAACTTCACCTACAAGCTTTCACTCCCTGGTATACAGCCTGTCCCTTTCTAGCTCCAACCAGCAAGTGACACGAATCCCAAATGACTATTCTTCTATTCAGGAAGTCACATGGTTTAGCCAGCCAATCACAGTTAGAGGTTTTTTTTAAACCCTAGACGACTAAGGACGTAACGGTATGCCCTGGAAGTATGGTCCCAGACGACCCTGGGCGTACCGGTACTTCCTTTGCTATGAAGAGTGCTCCGGAGCAGGTGGGGGCTGGCTGCAGCGTGTCATTAACCCCTTAAAGTGTAAGGCTGTATTCCCGCGTTCCGTGTTCCTCGTGGAACACGGACGAGGAATGCCTGTAACGGAGTCTCCTCCGCCCGGACCGCATCTAATAAGATGCTGAGAGCAGGAGAGAACTGTACTGATATGCGCCGCTCTGTAATGACTGTAATCAATACAGTTCTCCCCCGCTCTCAGCATCTTACCAGATGCTGTCCGGGTGGAGGAGACTCCGTTACAGGCATTCCTCACTGAACACGGACCATGGGAATACAGCCTTAGTGACAGGGGTAGTCCCCTGTAACTTACCGATTGGGACCCCCGCAGTGTGACTGCGGTGGTCATGATCATTTTAATGGACTGCCGGAGGTCTCTCACCTTCCTCCGCGCGGTCCGTTCGGCGCTCTGATGATTAAGTCTGCCACAGGCAGACTCAATGAGCAGAGCGCCTATCACACTGATCAATGCTCAGCCTATAGCATCAGTGTGCGTAATGTAAAAATTGTATGTGAGAGTCCAACAAGGGGACTTAAAATGTGTGTAAAAAATAAAGTAAAAATGTTTTTACAAACACCCCAAAGCCCCTCCCCCAATAAACGTTTAAATCACCCCCCTTTCCCATTATATAAATAAAACATATAAAAATAAATAAATAAACATATAATATACCATAGCGTGCATAATTGTCCGATTGTAACAATCGTAAACGAAAGGAGGGAGAAAAGTGCGCGGATTGCCGATTTTTTTTTTTTTGTTACATTTTATATGTATAAAAAATTTATAAAAAGTGATCAAAATGTCCGATCTATAAATATGGTATTATTAAAAACTAGAGATCATGGCAAAAAAATTTCATCCCATACAGCCCCGTAGGTAAAAAAATAAAACTGTTATAAGCGTCACAATAGGCCCATTTTATTAATAATTAACCCCTTAAGGACAGAGCCAATTTCGATTTTTGCGTTTTCGTTTTTGCGTTTTCATGACGCTCGGCCGCTCACGTGACCTAGCCGGACGCAGACGCTGTCCTCCGGACTCTCCGGGAAATGTAAGTTATGGACTTTGCTTTTTATATATGTTATTTAAAATGTGATCTGCACTTTTCTTGATATATTGATAGATCTGTCCATACTCAGGGCACTTCCCATATTTATGTAATTGACCCGGAAGTGATGATTCATTTGACCGGACCACACATCATTTAAACCCATGCTTACTATCACTCTGTGTAAACTTGAGAAAGGCCACCTTATATTTGGCGGCCGAAACGCGTCGTTTTTAAATAAATATCCTTTCCATGAAATAGCCACTTCATTCTGTGGTATCTTGGACACCTGCGCCCTACACAAGCCGGGACTTGATATGGTCCCAAAGCCCGCAGCAGCTGGCAATCTATACGTTTTACTGTACGACTTCCTTGGACGTACCCCGGCAGGAGCTGCGGTGTCCTACCTTCCATGTCTGCTATAGAGTTGTGCCTATAATCCAGCACAACTCTTTTAGGTGAGTGCAACACCCCCTTTGTGTTTGACACTTTCTACCATCATTTATTGCACCAGGAGGCGCCCCCGTTTCTCATTTTCTTTTCTCCCCTGGGGTTAGGGTTATTCCCCCCTGGGGTTAGGGTTATTCCCCCTAGGGGACTTCTAGTATAAGTGCACTGATCTCTCATAGATATAGCATAGATATGCTGCAGAGATCCATGAGATCGGCACTCGTTTACTTCCGGCTGCTGCAGCCGGAAGTAAACGAGTGCCGAGCCAGGGACGGCGCCATCTTGGAGCGGTCCCTGGCCGGCTTCAGGAACAGAGATCGCTCCTCCGGAATAACGTCCCGGGGGAGCGATCTCCGCCACTCAGGGCCGTCTTACCCATTGGGCAGGGTAGGCGGCTGCCCGGGGGCCCTTGCGTCCTAGGGGGCCCCTGCCCTCTGTGACCTATATTTTTTGCTTTATAAGACGCACTTATAAAACTAAGTGCGTCCTATAAAGCGAAGACGGCTCCCAAGCAGGGCTGAGCACCGCAAGGAAGCCGTCCCGCCCGCCCCCTTTATTGGCACTCACTATGCATATGCATAGTGAGCGGCCCTGAGCGACCCCCTCCGCCCGCCCCTTCTATTGCCGCTCAGCTAACAGCCGATCAGAAGCCCAGGAAAGTGCAATGAGCAGCACTTTCCTGGGCTTCTGATCGACTCAGCTAAGCGGCGATAGAAGGGGCGGGCGGTCCCGGAACTCACCCGTCCGCCGGCCCCAGCAGCTCCTCTCCCGGCAGCGCGCACTCCCGACATCCTCCGGCACAGGCAGCGGGGTACAGAGACACTGCCTGTGTCCTGGATGTGTCGTGCAGTCGGACACATCCAGGACACAGGCAGTCTCTCTGTACCCCGCTGCCTGTGCTGGAGGATGATGGGAGCGCGCTGCCGGGAGACATCAGCTGCTGGGGCCGGCGGATGGGTGAGTAACTGGTTTGTTGTTTTGAGGGGCACTGGCTACTATGGGGGGCACTGGCTACTATGGGGGGCACTGGCTACTATGTGGGGGCACTGGCTACTATGTGGGGGCACTGGCTACTATGTGGGGGCACTGGCTACTATGTGGGGGCACTGGCTACTATGGGGGGGCACTGGCTACTATGGGGGGCACTGGCTACTATGGGGGGCACTGGCTACTATGTGGGGGCACTGGCTACTATGTGGGGGCACTGGCTACTATGTGGGGGCACTGGCTACTATGTGGAGGCACTGGCTACTATGTGGGGGCACTGGCTACTATGGGGGGCACTGGCTACTATGTGGGGGCACTGGCTACTATGTGGGGGCACTGGCTACTATGTGGGGGCACTGGCTACTATGTGGAGGCACTGGCTACTATGTGGGGGCACTGGCTACTATGGGGGGCACTGGCTACTATGGGGGGCACTGGCTGCTATGGGGGTATTGGCTACTATGGGGGGCACTATATGGGGGGATTGGCTACTATGGGGGGCACTATATGGGGGGATTGGCTACTATGGGGGGGATTGGCTACTATGGGGGGTACTATATTGCAAAGATGTGGGGGATTTGATGGCGGCGGTTGGGGGGGGGTGCAATTCGCACCTCTGCCCAGGGGCCCATAATGCTGTTAAGATAATAATGCTAATATCTGCGGTCCCGGGCTACAAGCGACACCCGGGACCGCCGCGGTTCAGAGTGGGGTCGCCGCACGGCCCCGCTCTGAACTCCCTTACCGGCAATAGGGCGTAAATATACGCCCTATGTCGTTAAGGGGTTAATTGCAAAAAAAAGGATTTAATTAAAAAATTATATATAACATTAGAGAATCTGTGTAACCTGCATCTGGTTGTGTTCGGACCTATAGAGTAATAGTGTCATGTCGCTGTTACCATATAGTGCATTACGTAGACACAGGAACCCCCCAAACGTTACCATTATATATATATATATATACAGCCCAGCATACCATTATATATATAACATTAGAGAATCTGTGTAACCTGCATATGGTTGTGTCCGGACCTATAGAGTAATGGTATCATGTCGCTGTTACCATATAGTGCATTACGTAGACACAGGAACCCCCCAAACGTTACCATTATATATATATATATACAGCCCAGCATACCATTATATATATAACATTAGAGAATCTGTGTAACCTGCATATGGTTGTGTCCGGACCTATAGAGTAATAGTGTCATGTCGCTGTTACCATATAGTGCATTACGTAGACACAGGAACCCCCCAAACGTTACCATATTGCATTTTTTTTACGATTACACCAATTTATATTTGCATAAATAAATTTTGGGGGGTCCCATCGTACATGTTATGGTAAAATGAAAGAAGCCATTACTACTCCTGTAAAAAACAAGCCCCCACATGGCCCTGTAGATAGAAAACTGAAAGTGCTAGAGCTCTTAGAAGGGGAGGAGGGAACAATGAAAAACACAAAAATCTGTCCCTCCCCCCTGCATGTTTATTGGCTTGAATAAAGCACCAGGGGGTGTGGGAGGGCGAACCGAATTTTTACTGCCTTTTTGCTCCAATATTTGTCTACAATCGAATACTATTTGCTCATCACTACTATCTATCTATCTCCTATCTATCTATCTATTAGAGATGAGCGAGTAGTGAAATATTCGTCTTTTGAGAATTCGAATCGAATAGTCACCGAGATTCGACTATTCGAACGAATATTTGATCCCATTATAGTCTATGGGGAAAAAATTTGCGGCACTTGGAAATCCAAATTCGACCACTTGGAGGTCACCAAGTCCCCCATGAAACCTCCCTAAACGATGGGAACACCTCCGGAATGACACTGACATCAGGGGGAGCATGCCTGGGGGCACCCAACACCCCAAAATCGCAATATAATTCCACTCTCCGCAGCTGCGAAGGAAAAATATTTGCGAACGCTTTACGGCAATGTTCACACATTTCCTTCGTATTTCTTGCACAGCGTTACATACATGATTCCAATGTGCAATATAATCAAATGAGCTGCACCTGAGTCTCTCACATGTGTATAGCAGAGGGCCTGACAACCTCTGATTACAGTCCAATGAAGAGAAAATACACACACGAAATATTATGCTTCAATATTCTTTATCCAACCATACAAACGAGGATACAAATGCACAAAGGTATATTCACCCGAATGAAGTGCTCAAAGTCCAGATGCTGTGAGAGACAAAGTCTTTTCAAAAGCTCAGTTAGAGCGCTGTCATCCTCATGAAGGAGATCGGCCTTGCAGAAGCAGACGCCGGATTCTGCGACGTTTCGTGGAAATGTTCCACTTTGTCAAGCATCACGTGATCAGCCCTGGCTAGAATAAAAGCTAAAAAGCTAGGAAGCATCGGTATTCCCTGGCTACGAATGAAAGGGATGCATTATAACCTTATACAAAAGTATATACAAATCACATATATTATGTTTAAGTCACATATTTTTGATTGAAAATATCTATTACAATCAGTCGTCGTCAGGCATACATAAACTGCGACGCAGCGCAGCCCAATAAATAAGACAATACATACTCAGCGCAATGGTACAACACACAGCACAGGCCCCCTATACATCGTACCCCCCCCCCCCCCCCCCCCGCTACACTAACATTCCCACATACCATGGTACAACATACAGCACAGGCTCCCTATACATCATACCCCCACCCCCCGCTACACTAACATTCCCACATACCATGGTACAACATACAGCACAGGCTCCCTATACATCATACCCCCCCCCCCCCCGCTACACTAACATTCCCACATACCATGGTACAACACACAGCACAGGCTCCCTATACATCGTACCCCCCCCCCCCCCCCGCTACACTAACATTCCCACATACCATGGTACAACATACAGCACAGGCTCCCTATACATCATACCCCCCCCCCCCCCCCGCTACACTAACATTCCCGTATACCATGGTACAACATACAGCACAGGCTCCCTATACATCATACCCCCCCCCCCCCCGCTACACTAACATTCCCATATACCATGGTACAACATACAGCACAGGCTCCCTATACATCATACCACCCCCCCCCCCCCCCGCTACACTAACATTCCCGTATACCATGGTACAACACACAGCACAGGCTCCCTGTACATCATACCCCCCCCCCCCCCTACACTAACATTCCCGTATACCATGGTACAACATACAGCACAGGCCCCCTATACATCATACCACCCCCCCACCCCCCCCCCCGCTACACTAACATTCCCGTATACCATGGTACAACACACAGCACAGGCTCCCTGTACATCATAACCCCCCCCCCCCCCCCCGCTACACTAACATTCCCACATACCATGGTACAACATACAGCACAGGCTCCCTATACATCATACCCCCCCCCCCCGCTACACTAACATTCCCACATACCATGGTACAACATACAGCACAGGCTCCCTATACATCATACCACCCCCCCCCCCCCCCCCCCGCTACACTAACATTCCCACATACCATGGTACAACATACAGCACAGGCTCCCTATACATCATACCCCCCCCCCCCCCCCCCCCGCTACACTAACATTCCCGTATACCATGGTACAACACCCAGCACAGGCTCCCTATACATCATACCCCCCCCCCCCCCCGCTACACTAACATTCCCACATACCATGGTACAACATACAGCACAGGCTCCCTATACATCATACCACCCCCCCCCCCCCCCCCCGCTACACTAACATTCCCACATACCATGGTACAACATACAGCACAGGCTCCCTATACATCATACCCCCCCCCCCCCCCCGCTACACTAACATTCCCGTATACCATGGTACAACACACAGCACAGGCTCCCTGTACATCATACCCCCCCCCCCCCCCCCCGCTACACTAACATTCCCACATACCATGGTACAACATACAGCACAGGCTCCCTATACATCGTACATCCCCCCCCCCCCCCCCCCGCTACACTAACATTCCCACATACCATGGTACAACATACAGCACAGGCTCCCTATACATCATACCCCCCCCCCCCCCCCCCCCGCTACACTAACATTCCCACATACCATGGTACAACATACAGCACCGGCCCCCTATACATCATACCACCCCCCCCCCCCCCCCGCTACACTAACATTCCCACATACCATGGTACAACATACAGCACAGGCTCCCTATACATCATACCCCCCCCCCCCCCCCCGCTACATTAACATTCCCGTATACCATGGTACAACACACAGCACAGGCTCCCTATACATCATACCCCCCCCCCCGCTACACTAACATTCCCACATACCATGGTACAACATACAGCACAGGCCCCCTATACATCATACACCCCCCCCCCCCCCCCCGCTACACTAACATTCCCACATACCATGGTACAACATACAGCACAGGCTCCCTATACATCATACCCCCCCCCCCCCCCCGCTACATTAACATTCCCGTATACCATGGTACAACATACAGCACAGGCTCCCTATACATCATACCCCCCCCCCCCCCCCCGCTACACTAACATTCCCACATACCATGGTACAACATACAGCACAGGCCCCCTATACATCATACCACCCCCCCACCCCCCCCGCTACACTAACATTCCCACATACCATGGTACAACATACAGCACAGGCTCCCTATACATCGTACAACCCCCCCCCCGCTACACTAACATTCCCACATACCATGGTACAACATACAGCACAGGCTCCCTATACATCATACCCCCCCCCCCGCTACACTAACATTCCCACATACCATGGTACAACATACAGCACAGGCTCCCTATACATCATACCCCCCCCCCACCCCCCCGCTACACTAACATTCCCACATACCATGGTACAACATACAGCACAGGCTCCCTATACATCGTACAACCCCCCCCCCCCCCCCCCCCCCGCTACACTAACATTCCCACATACCATGGTACAACATACAGCACAGGCTCCCTATACATCATACCACCCCCCACCTGCTACACTAACATTCCCGTATACCATCGTACAACATACAGCACAGGCTCCCTATACATCATACCCCCCCCCCCCGCTACACTAACATTCCTACATACCATGGTACAACATACAGCACAGGCCCCCTATACATCGTACCCCCCCCCCCCCCGCTACACTAACATTCCCGTATACCATGGTACAACATACAGCACAGGCTCCCTATACATCATACCCCCCCCCCCCCCCCCCCCGCTACAATAACATTCCCACATACCATGGTACAACATACACCACAGGCTCCTATACACCATACCACCCCCCCCCCCCCCCCCGCTACACTAACATTCCCACATACCATGGTACAACATACAGCACAGGCTCCTATACACCATACCACCCCCCCCCCCCCCGCTACACTAACATTCCCACATACCATGGTACAACATACAGCACAGGCTCCCTATACATCATACCCCCCCCCCCCCCCCCCTACACTAACATTCCCACATACCATGGTACAACATACAGCACAGGCTCCCTATACATCATACCCCCCCCCCTCCCCCCGCTACAATAACATTCCCACATACCATGGTACAACATACAGCACAGGCTCCTATACATCATACCACCCCCCCCCCCCCCCCGCTACACTAACATTCCCACATACCATGGTACAACATACAGCACAGGCTCCCTATACATCATACCCCCCCCCCCCCCGCTACACTAACATTCCCACATACCATGATACAACATACAGCACAGGCTCCCTATACATCATACCCCCCCCCCCGCGACACTAACATTCCACATACCATGGTACAACATACAGCACAGGCTCCTATACATCATACCCCCCCCCCCCCCCCCCGCTACACTAACATTCCCACATACCATGGTACAACATACAGCACAGGCTCCCTATACATCATACCACCCCCCCCCCCCCCCGCTACACTAACATTCCCACATACCATGGTACAACATACAGCACAGGCTCCCTATACATCATACCACCACCACCCCCCCCCCCCCCCGCTACACTAACATTCCCACATACCATGGTACAACATACAGCACAGGCTCCCTATACATCATACACCCCCCCCCCCCCCGCTACACTAACATTCTCGCATACCATGGTACAACATACAGCACAGGCTCCCTATACATCGTACCCCCCCCCCCCCCCCCCCCCCCGCTACACTAACATTCCCACATACCATGGTACAACATACAGCACCGGCTCCCTATACATCAAACCCCCCCCCCCCCCCCCGCTACACTAACATTCCCACATACCATGGTACAACATACAGCACAGGCTCCTATACATCATACCCCCCCCCCCCCCCCGCTACACTAACATTCCCACATACCATGGTACAACATACAGCACAGGCTCCCTATACATCATACCCCCCCCCCCCCCCCCCCCCCCCCGCTACACTAACATTCCCGTCCCTGCCAGATGTACAGGAGGGGAGGGGGAGGGGAAAGAGAGGCGCCCCATAGAGATGAATGGGAAAATCTCCTCACTGCACACAGGTGATATAATTAGCTGCAGCAGACACGGCAGTTGGAGCCTTAGCAACCAATAGGATTACTGCTTTCATTTTCACAGGGAGCAATGGTTGCTAGGGAAGCTGCCTCACAACATCCACAGTAATAACTGGTAGACCCCCTACTCCATCTATACAGTACAGGTATACAGGACCCCCTACTCCATCTATACAGTACATGTATACAGGACCCCCTACTCCAACTATACAGTACATGTATATACAGGGCCCCCTACTCCAACTATACAGTACATGTATACAGGACCCCCTACTCCATCTATACTGTACATGTATACAGGACCCCCTACTCCAACTATACAGTACATGTATATACAGGGCCCCCTACTCCAACTATACAGTACATGTATACAGGACCCCCTACTCCAACTATACAGTACATGTATACAGGACCCCCTACTCCATCTATACTGTACATGTATACAGGACCCCCTACTCCATCTATACAGTACATGTATACAGGACCCCCTACTCCATCTATACAGTACATGTATACAGGACCCCCTACTCCATCTATACAGTACATGTATATACAGGACCCCCTACTCCATCTATACAGTACATGTATACAGGACCCCCTACTCCATCTATACAGTACATGTATATACAGGACCCCCTACTCCATCTATACAGTACATGTATACAGGGCCCCCTACTCCATCTATACAGTACATGTATATACAGGACCCCCTACTCCATCTATACAGTACATGTATACAGGACCCCCTACTCCATCTATACAGTACATGTATACAGGACCTCTACTCCATCTATACAGTATATATATACAGGACCCCCTACTCCATCTATACAGTACATGTATATACAGGACCCCCTACTCCATCTATACAGTACATGTATATACAGGACCCCCTACTCCAACTATACAGTACATGTATATACAGGACCCCCTACTCCAACTATACATTACATGTATATACAGGGCCCCCTACTCCATCTATACAGTACATGTATATACAGGGCCCCCTACTCCATCTATACAGTACATGTATATACAGGGCCCCCTACTCCATCTATACAGTACATGTATATACAGGACCCCCTACTCCATCTATACAGTACAGGTATACGGGACCCCCTACTCCATCTATACAGTACAGGTATACAGGACCCTCTACTCCATCTATACAGTACATGTATATACAGGACCCCCTACTCCATCTATACAGTACAGGTATACAGGACCCCCTACTCCATCTATACAGTACATGTATATACAGGACCCCCTACTCCATCTATACAGTACATGTATATACAGGACCCCCTACTCCATCCATACAGTACATGTATATACAGGGCACAACAGGTATACCAAACTGTGACTGGGTAACACTGCCACACCAGACCTGACCAATACCACCATACTGTGACTGGATAACACTGCCATACCAGACCTGACCAATACCGCCATACTGTGACTGGATAACACTGCTGTACCAGACCAGACCAATACCGCCATACTGTGACTGGATAACACTGTCATACCAGACCTGACCAATACCGCCATACTGTGACTGGATAACACTGTCATACCAGACCTGACCAATACCGCCATACTGTGAATGGATAACACCGCCACACCAGACCTGACCAATACCACCAAACTGTGACTGGATAACACTGCCATACCAGACCTGACCAATATCGGCAAACTGTGACTGGGTAACACCGCCACACCAGACCTGACCAATATCGCCATACTGTGACTGGATAACACCATCATATCAGACCTGACCAGTACTGCCATACTGTGACTGGATAACACCGCTATACCAGACCTGACCAATACCACCCTACCGAGACTGGATAAAACCGCCACACCAGACCTGACCAATACCGCCATACTGTGACTGGATAACACCGCCATACCAGACATGACCAATACAGACACACTGTGACTAAATAACACTGCCATATGGGTAAATATAACCCTACAGGTATACAGGACACTACAGGTATACAGGACCCCAAAACTACACACTACAGGTGCACGGGACCTCCACAAAACTATATACTACAGGTATACAGGACCCAAAACTTTACACTACAGGTATAAAGGACCCCAACACTATACACTACAGGTATACAGGACCTCCACCAACTATATACTTCAGGTATACAGGACCTCCACCAACTATATACTACAGGTATACAGGACCCAAAACTATACACTACAGGTATACAGGACCCCAAAACTATACACTACAGGTATACAGGAACTCCACCAACTATATACTACAGGTATATAGGACCCCAACTTTAAACTACAGGTATACAGGACCTCAAAACTATACCCTACAGGTATACAAGACCTACACAAACTCTATAATACAGGTATACAGCACCTTCACTAACTCTATACTACAAGTATACAGGACCCCAAAGCTATATACTACAGGTATACAGGAACTCCACCAGCTATATACTACAGGTATTTAGGACTCCAAACTATACACTACAGGTATACAGGACCTCCACCAACTCTATACTATAGTTATACAGGACCCTCAAACTATTCACTACAGGTATACAGGACCACCGAACTATATACTACAGGTATACAAGACCTCCACCAATTATACACTACAGGTATCCAGGACCCTCAAACTATAAACTACAGGTATACAAGACCTCCACCAACTATACATTACAGGTATACAGCACCAACTATATAGTACAGGTATACAGGACCCCCGAACTATACAGTACAGGTATACAGGATCTTCACCAACTGTACACTGCAGGTATAAAGGACCTCCCTCAACTATACACTACAGGTATACAGCCCCCCCCCAACTACACACTACAGGTATACAGGACACCCCCAACTATACACTATAGGTATACAGCCCCCCCAACTATGCACTACAGATATGCGAGACCCCTAAAAACTATACATTGTGGGTATACAGAACCCCTCCAACTATGCACTACAGATATACACTAATTCCACTGATTAACTTAGATGAAACAATACCTTTAGCTTGGCCTCCTGGGCACCTTAGAACAAATCTAATTAACACACTGACACTTTATACCCGGGCAGCGCCGGGTACATCTTCTAGTCTATATCATAAAAATCAAAGTCTGTCTGTCTTTCCTTCTGTCTGTATGTCTGTCTGTCTGTCCGTCTGTCCTCTATAGACTTCCAAACGCCTGAATGGTTTGACCCCAAATTTGGCCCACAGATACATTGGGTGCCCGGGAAGGTTATTGCGAAGGTCCTGTCCCCGCCAGATGTACAGGAGGGGAGGGGAAAGAGAGGCGCCTCATAGAGATGAATGGGAAAATCTTCTCACTGCACACACAGGTGATATAATTAGCTGCAGCAGACACGGCAGTTGGAGCCTTAGCAACCAATAGGATTACTGCTTTCATTTTCACAGGGAGCAATGGTTGCTAGGGAAGCTGCCTCACAACATCCACAGTAATAACTGGTAGACTCCTACTCCATCTATACAGTACATGTATACAGGACCCCCTACTCCATCTATACAGTACAGGTATACAGGACCCCCTACTCCATCTATACAGTACATGTATATACAGGACCCCCTACTCCATCTATACAGTACATGTATATACAGGACCCCCTACTCCATCTATACAGTACATGTATACAGGACCCCCAACTCCATCTATACAGTACATGTATACAGGACCCCCTACTCCGTCTATACAGTACATGTATACAGGACCCCCTACTCCAACTATACAGTACATGTATACAGGACCCCCTACTCCATCTATACAGTACATGTATATACAGGACCCCCTACTCCATCTATACAGTACATGTATACAGGACCCCCTACTCCATTTATACAGTACATGTATACACAGGGCCCCCTACTCCATCTATACAGTACATGCATATACAGGACCCCCTACTCTATCTATACAGTACATGTATATACAGGACCCCCTACTCCATCTATACAGTACATGTATATACAGGGCCCCCTACTCCATCTATACAGTACATGTATATACAGGACCCCCTACTCTATCTATACAGTACATGTATATACAGGACCCCCTACTCCATCTATACAGTACATGTATATACAGGACCCCCTACTCCATCTATACAGGACATATATATATACAGGACCCCCTACTCCATCTATACAGTATATGTATACAGGGCCTCCTACTCCATCTATACAGTACATGTATATACAGGACCCCCTACTCCATCTATACAGTACATGTATATACAGGACCCCCTACTCCATCTATACAGTACATGTATATACAGGACCCCCTACTCGATCCATACAGTACATGTATATACAGGGCACAACAGATATACCAAACTGTGACTGGGTAACACTGCTACACCAGACCTGACCAATACCGCCATACTGTGCTGGATAACACTGTCATACCAGACCTGACCAATACCGCCATACTGTGACTGGATAACACTGCCAGACCTGACCAATACCGCCATACTGTGACTGGATAACACCGCCACACCAGACCTGACCAATACCGCCATACTGTGCTGGATAACACTGTCATACCAGACCAGACCAATACCGCCATACTGTGACTGGATAACACTGCCACACCAGACCTGACCAATACCGCCATACTGTGACTGGATAACACTGCCACACAAGACCTGACCAATACCGCCATACTGTGACTGGATAACACTGCCACACCAGACCTGACCAATACCGCCATACTGTGACTGGATAACACTGCCATACCAGACCTGACCAATACCGGCAAACTGTGAATGGGTAACACCGCCACACCAGTCCTGACCAATACCACCATACTGTGACTGGATAACACCATCATATCAGACCTGACCGATACTGCCATACTGTGACTGGATAACACTGCTATACCAGACCTGACCAATACCACCATAACGTGACTGGATAACACCGCCACACCAGACCTGACCAATACCGCCATACTGTGACTGGATAACACCCCCATACCAGACATGACCAATACCGACACACTGTGACTGAATAACACTGCCATACGGGTAAATACAACCCTGCAGGTATACAGGACACTACAGGTATACAGGACCCCAAAACTATACACTACAAGTGCACGGGACCTCCACAAAACTATATACTACAGGTATACAGGACCCTAAACTTTACACTACAGGTATACAGGACCCCAAAACTATATACTACAGGTATGCAGGACCTCCACCAACTATATACTTCAGGTATACAGGACCTCCACCAACTATATACTACAGGTATACAGGACCCCAAACTATACACTACAGGTATACAGGACCTCCACCAACTCTATACTATAGTTATACAGGACCCTCAAACTATTTACTACAGGTATACAGGACCCCCGAACTATATGCTACAGGTATACAAGACCTCCACCAATTATACCCTACAGGTATCCAGGACCCTCAAACTATAAACTACAGGTATACAAGACCTCCACCAACTATACATTACAGGTATACAGCACCAACTATATACTACAGGTATACAGGACCCCAAAACTATACAGTACAGGTATACAGGACCTTCACCAACTGTACACTGCAGGTATACAGGACCTCCCTCAACTATGCACTATAGGTATACAGCCCCCCAACTATGCACTACAGATATGCGAGACCCCTAAAAACTATACATTGTGGGTATACAGAGCCCCTCCAACTATGCACTACAGGTATACACTAATTCCACTGATTAACTCAGATGAAACAATACCTTTAGCTTGGCCTCCTGGGCACCTTAGAACAAATCTAATTAACACACTGACACTTTATACCCGGGCAGCGCCGGGTACATTTTCTAGTATTCACTAAGAATGCTAAGTTACAGAAACGCACTGAAACCGCATACTTCATTCAGACCTCCTGGATTCAGCGTCCCAAGTCGCTGGATCCAGTACGCCTCCTTTTGCAACAACCTAGTCCTAATCTGCATTTCGTTCTCACCTTCTACCTCTTCTAATACCATCCATCGTAAATCGCTAACCTGATGCCGATGTTCCGCGAAGTGACGCGCAACTCCAGTTTCTCCAAAGTTATTTTCAGGTACAGTACCTTTGTTCAATATACATTTCCTGATCGCAGACTTATGTTCTCCTTGTCTTATCTTAATCATCCTGGATGTTTGGCCCACATAGGCAAATCCACATGGACACTTAAGGAGGTAAATAACCTGTTTGGAACTGCAGGAAAACCAACCTTTAATGTCAATGGCATACCCTCTCTTCGGGTGGTTAACTGTGTTATCCTTAACCCCTTAGCGACCCATGACGTATCTGATACGTCATGGTGCCGCTCGGGGTGTTCAGAGTGGGGTCCCGCGGGGCAGTGCCTCTATTAGCCGGTGCGGGTCCCGTTGCCGTGCCGGCTAATTAAGCCTCTAAGTGCAGCTGTCAAACCTGACAGCTGCACTTAGAGGCTTCAGACCTCACGTCCCTGGTGTCTAGTGGGACGGATCTCCCCCCGTGATGCGATTGCGGGGGGGAGATCCTTCTTTTGCCCGTGCCGGGCCTCAGCGTCGGAATGACGCTGATCCCGGCTCGGCAATAGATTGCTATGGCCTGCAGCAGGCCATAGTAATCTATGACCGATCTACTGTGTATATACACAGCATTGATCTCTATGAGAGATCAGTGCTGTCTATATACTAGTCCCCCAGGGGGATCAGTGCTGTGTATATACAAGTCCCCCAGGGGGATCAGTGCTGTGTATATAGAAGTCCCCCAGGGGGATCAGTGCTGTGTATATACAAGTCCCCCAGGGGGATCAGTGCTGTGTATATACAAGTCCCCCAGGGGGATCAGTGCTGTGTATATACAAGTCCCCCAGGGGGATCAGTGCTGTGTATATAGGAGCCCCCAGGGGGATCAGTGCTGTGTATATACAAGTCCCCCAGGGGGATCAGTGCTGTGTATATAGAAGTCCCCCAGGGGGATCAGTGCTGTGTATATACAAGTCCCCCAGGGGGATCAGTGCTGTGTATATACAAGTCCCCCAGGGGGGCTTCTAGTTACAGTAATAAAAAATCCCCTCCCCTAATAAAAGTCTGAATCACCCCCCTTTTCCCATTTTATAAATATAAATTAATAAATAAAAATAAATAAACATATTTAGTATCGCCGCGTGCGTAATCGCCCGAACTATTAATTAATCACATTCCTGATCTCACACGGTAAACGGCGTCAGCGCAAAAAAATTCCAAAGTGCAAAATTGCGCATTTTTGGTCGCATCAAATCCAGAACAAAAATGTAATAAAAAACAATCAAAAAGTCGTATATGCGCAATCAAGGTACCGATAGAAAGATCACATCATGGCGCAAAAAATGACACCTGACACAGCCACATAGACCAAAGGATAAAAGCGCTATAAGCCGGGGAATGGAGCGGTTTTAAGGAACGTATATTTGTTAACAATGGTTTGAATTTTTTACAGGCCATCAGATACAATATAAGTTATACATGTTATATATCGTTTTAATCGTAACGACTTGAGGAACATGCATAACAAGTCAGTTTTACCATAGGACGGACGGCGTAAATGCAAAACTCCCCGAAATCAAAACAAATTCGTTTTTTTTTTTCAATTTGACAGCGCAAATGATTTTTTTCCGGTTTCGCAGCATATGTTATGGAAAAATAATGCCGGTCATTGCAAAGTACAATTGGTTTTGCAAAAAATAAGCGCTCATATATGTCTCTAGGTGAAAAAATGCAAGCGCTGTTGACTTTTAAACTTAAAATGGAATAAGCAAAAGCGCAAAAACGAAAATAGGCTTTGACCTTAAGGGGTTAATGATAGAATTACAATGTTGACACTTGTGGCACGGAAACGTACCCTTCTTTGCGGTTCTCAAAAACCTTTGTCTACCTATCCTCCTCTTTCTAATATCAGCCCTCTCTTGACTGTCACGAAAATAGTGCACATTATTTGGACGTTGAACTGTCTAGAGGCAGAATAAAATTGCCACCACGTTGTTTTCTAAATCAACTGATAATAATAATATTTTTTTTTTTGTTAATATAGCGCCAACAGATTCTGCAGCACTTTACAATTCTGGGGGTACATACATAGACAAAAAATAGAAATTACAGAGAGATACATATAATTATCCATACATGAGGAGTGAGGTCCCTGCTCGCATGCATGAGCTTATACACTATCAGGAGGGAGGGGGGGGGGGGTGCAAAACAAAATGGCAGAGGGGCAAAGTGCTTCATTGTTCTTATGGTCCGGCCATCATTATAAATAAGGCAGTGCAGGTAAGGGGGGTGAACCTGTCACCAGCCAATGCCTGCATGCACAGGTCTAAGTGCTTAAATGCTTGGTGTGTGTGTTTGTGTGTGTGTGTGGTGGAGGTAGGTGTGTGTGTGGCTGTGTGTGCGTGGTGGAGGTAGGTGTGTGTGGGGGGGGGGAGGTTGAGGGTAGTAGTCAAAATTAGGGAACCTGGTAAGCCTGCTTGAATAGATGAGTATTGAGGGCCCGTTTAAAGCTTTGTGTATTGGAGGTGAGTCTGACAGTCTTGGGTAATGGATTCCATAGAACTGGTGCAGCTCGGGTGACGTCCTGGAGACGGGAGTGAGAGGTGCGGATCAAGGTGGATGTTAATCGTAAGTCATTAGAGGAGCGTAAGGTACGGGTAGGACGGTAGACAGAGATGAGGGAGGAGATATAGGGAGGTGCAGCACTGTGGAGAGCCTTGTGGGTGAGCAGGAGGACTTTGTATTGTATCCTGTGTTTAGTAAGGAGCCAATGTAGTGACTGGCACAGGGGGGAGGCATCAGTATAGTGACTGGCACAGGGGGGGAGGCATCGGTATAGTGACTGGCACAGGGGGGAGGCATCGGTATAGTGACTGGCACAGGGGGGGAGGCATCGGTATAGTGACTGGCACAGGGGGGAGGCAGCGGTATAGTGACTGGCACAGGGGGGGAGGCATCGGTATAGTGACTGGCACAGGGGGGAGGCATCGGTATAGTGACTGGCACAGGGGGGAGGCATCGGTATAGTGACTGGCACAGGGGGGAGGCATGGGTGTAGCGGCTGGACATGGAGATGAGCCTGGCCGCTGTATTGAGAATAGACTGGACTGGAACTGATAAAAACAATACATTATTAAGAAGTAGTTGTCATGCGCCCCAAACATTTAAAGGGATTCCAAAAGGACAGTTCATACGAGCTAGAAGAATTTGTAGCACAGAAGAGTATCATAAAAATAAAGAGAGAATTATCAATAAATTTGAAGAAAGAGTGTACAAGAAAGAAGAACTAGATAGAACAGGAGAAGAAGTGGGGAAACTATCTAGAGAAGAAGTGATGAGAGGACAAAGAGAACCGTACGCCGATGACGTACCGGTACGCCGGCCCTTTAAACAGTATCAGCAGCCATCTTCATGTGTCACATAGGGGGCAATTTCCCTGCCCCCCGTGACGACGATCGCTGTGATTGGCAGATGACTTTTCATCTGCCAATCACAGCGATTTGCTGTATTTCCGGGACCGGACCCCGGCACAGAGCTGTGATTGGTGCTGTCCGAGACAGCACCAACCACAGCAGTGCCTGGGCATCACCTGCCCTTAGATCCGGCCCCCCGATCGCCCGTGATTGGCCGGCTGCCGGCAGCCGGCCAATTACGGGCAATCTACACTACTACCCCCATCATCACCTTCTCTGCTTGCTAAGAATGTGCAGCAGAGAAGGTGATGATGGGGATGGCGAGTCCTGAGCCCGGCGCCCAGCGCGGTCCTGGAGTTTCTCCCTGTTACCGGAGGGGGAGGCAGCTCGGGGGGAGGAGGCACCCGGCACACTCCAGGACCGCATCGGGTGCTTCCTCCTTCCCCTGTGCTGCATGCCTCCCCCAATCCCCCTCCACAACCCCCCCCCCCCCCCCCCCCCCCGGATACCTCCTCCTCGGATACCTCCTCCTCCTCCAATGTCCTCTGCCAGCTCCCCCCTGTCCAGCTCCAGACTCCCCCCCCCCCTGTCCAGCTCCAGGCTCCCCCCTCCCTGTCCAGGCAGCCCCCCCCCCTGTCCTGCCGGCACCCCCCCTGTCCTGCCAGCCCCCCCTGTCTTGCCAGCACCCCCCCTGTCCTGCAAGCCCCCCCTGTCCTGCCAGCACCCCCTACTCTGTCCTGCCAGCACCCCCTTAGTCCTGCCACCCCCGCCGTACTGCCAGCCCCCCTCCGTCCTGACACCCCCCTCAGTCCTGTCAGCCCCCCCTCAGTCCTGCCACCCCCCTCCGTACTGTCAACCCCCTACCGTCCTGCCACCCCCCCTCCATCCTGCCAGCCCCCCTCAGTCCTTCCAGCCCAGTCCGTACTGTCAGCCCCCCCTCCGTCCTGCCAGCCCCCCTCTGTCCTGCCAGCCCACCCCCCCTCTTTCCTGCCACCCCCTCCTCTTACCCTCTCCCCTCCATCCTGCCATCCTCTCCTCTTATCCTCTCTCCTCCATCCTGCTGCCCCTCTTACCCTCTCCGCTGCCACCCTCTCCTCTTACCCTCACTGCTTTCCCCTCCGTCCTGCCGCCCCTCTCCCCTCCCCTGCCACCCTCTCCTCTTACCCTCTTCGCTGCCACCCTCCCCTCTTAAAAAACACACGAATAAAATGTAAAAACAGTACATAAAACACTAACACTTACACACCCCTCTAAGGATGCCTTCACACACACCGGATCCGCAGGGGATTTCACGCTGCAGATTCGCAGCGAAATCCGCTGCGGATCCAGCGCCAGTGCATCCCTATGAGAATAAATACACGCAGCAGGAATGACATCCCGCTGCGTGTATGTAAGTTAACCCCCCGATGGCCGGAGCATACATCACCTCCTCCCCACTCTGGTTTGCTTCGGGGGTTCTCAGCAGGACATCCCGCTCAGCCAATCAGTGGCTGCGGCGGGGCAGCTCACTGATTGGCTGCGCGGGAGGAGCAGATGCCGGGAGCCCCGAAGCAAGCCGGAGCGGGGAGGAGGCAAAGTAAGCTCCGGCCAGCGGGCGTTAACTTACATATAGGCAGAGGGATGTCAATCATAGGGATGCACTGACGCTGGATCCGCGTATCCGGTGTGTGTGAAGACATCCTAAAGAAAAAAAACAAAATGGCCCACAGGTTGTTCTCGGCTGAAGAGGCATTCGCCTGGATTGCCTCCGATACTGAGACAACCAGTGAGGGAGAAGAGGAAGATCCCTCGTTCCCTCTTCCTTCCTCTTCTTCCTCATCGTTGTCACCATTTAGTGATGACAAGCCCCCAAGGCGCTGCCCCAGGACTAGGCCCCAGGAAGCCCCACAAGCCCCCACAAGTGACCCCACCCCGTACAAACCACAGATTCCTGCGTTCGTTGGGGTCACTTGTGGGGAGTTTCCTCTGTTTTGGCAGCACAGGGGCTCTGAGAGCCCTTCGTCCTCCATTCTGGCCAAATCCAGCTTCCAAAATCCAAATTGCGCTCCTTCCCTTTGGAGGCTTTCCGTGCGGTGACTTTGCACTTTGTGTCCCCATGTGGGGTACTCTTGTAATCAGGGGAAATTGTGCTACGTGATTAGGCGTTTATTTTTTTCTTTTAACCCCTTGTGAACATTAAAAATTCAAAGTTACACCAACGTTTTAGTGTAAAAAATTAAATTTTTCATTTTAACAGCACATTGTTCCACATTTGTGCCTGTCACCAGTGGAGTCCATATGCCCACTATACCCCTTGTTATATTCCTTGAGGGGTGTAGTTTCCATAATGGGGTCACTTGTGGGGGGTTTCCAATGTTTTGGCAGCACGGGCACTCTGCGAACCAGACATGGCCTTCGTCCTCCATTCCAGCCTCTAAATGGCGCTCTGTCCCTTTGGTGGCTTGCCCTGTGCCCATATGGCACATTATATCCACATGTGGGGTATTTTCGTACTCAGGGGAAATTACCCTACACGTTTTGTGTTAATTTTCTCTTTTAACCCCTTGTGGAAATGAAAAAATCAAGGCTAGACCAACATTTAGTGTAAAAAAAAATTACATTTTTACACTAAATCATTGATCTAGTCTTTATTTTTTCATGTTCACAAGGGGTTAAAAGATAAAAAAAACATGAAATGTGTAGAACAATTTTCCCTGAGTACGGAAATACCCCACATGTGGACATAAAGCGCCATGCGGGTGCAGGGTAAGCCTCCGAAGGGAAGGAGCGCCATTTGGCTAGAATGGATGGTGAATGCCATGTCGCATTTACAAAGGCCCTGTGTTGCCAAGACATTGAAAACTTCCCAGAAGTGACCCCATTCTGGAAACTACACCCCTCAAGGAATCTAATAAGGGGTGCAGTGAGCATATGGACCCATCAATGACTGGCACATTTGTGCTGTGAAAATGAAAAAACTAAATTTTTCACTTTCACGTCACATTGTTCCACATTTGTGCCCATCACCAGTGGGGTCCATATGCTCTTTGCACCCCTTATTAGATTCCTTGAGGGGTGCAGTTTCCAGAATGGGGTCACTTGTGGGGGTTTACCACTGTCTTGGCAGCATAGGGTCTTTGTAAATGCCACATTGCCCTTGAAATCCATTCCAGTGACATCCAGCTTCCAAAGGCCAATTGGCGCTCCTTCCCTTCGGAGGCCCGTCTTGCGGCCGCATGGCACTTTATGTGCACATGTGGGGTATTTCCGTACTCGGGACAAACTGCTCTACACGTTTTGTGTTTTTTTTCTCTTTTAAACCCTTGTGAAAATGAAAAATTCACGGCTAGGCCAATGTTTAGGTGTAAAAAATTTAATTTGTACATAACATCATTGATCTAGTTTTGACGTTTCTCATTTGCACAAGGGGTTAAAAGAGAATAAACAAAACAAAACATGTAGAGAAATTTCCCCCGAGTATAGAAATACCCCACATGTGGACTTAAGGCGCTATGTAGCTGCAAGACGGGCCTCTGAAGTTAAGGAGCGCCATTTAGCTTTTTGGGGCTGGATTTGGGTAGAATGGATTTCGAGGGCCATGTTGCATTTAAAAACTCCCTGTGCTGCCAAGGCAGTAAAAGCCCCCACAAGTGACCCCATTATGGAAACTACACCCCTTAATGAATGTAACAAGGGGTGTAGTGAGCATATGGACCCCACTGGTGATGGGCACAAATGTGGAACAATGTGGCGTGAAAATGAAATATTACTTTTTTTACACTGTAATGTTGGTCTAGCCTTGAATTTTTCATTTTCACAAGGGGTTAAAAGAGAAAAAAACACATAAAATGTGTAGAGCAATTTCCCCTGAGTCTGTAAATACCCCACATGTGGACATAAAGCGCCATGTGGGCGCAGGGCAAGCCTCCGAAGGGAAGGAGCGCCATTTGGATTTTGGAGGCTGGATTTGGCCAGAATGGATGATGAACGCCATGTCGCATTTACAGAGCCCTCGTGCTGCCAAAACACTGGAAATTCCCCACAAGTGACCCCATTCTGGAAACTGCACCCCTCAAGGAATCTAACAAGGGGTGCAGTGAGGATATTGACCCCTTGATGACGGCCACATTTGTGCCTTGAAAGTGAAAAAATGATATTTTTCACTTTCACGTCACATTGTTCTACATTTGTGCCCGTCACCAGTGGGGTCCATATGCTCACTGTACCCCTTGTTAGATTCCTTGAGGGGTGTAGTTTCCAGAATGGGGTCACTTGTGGGGGGTTTCCAGTGTCTTGGCAGAACGAGGGCTCTGTAAATGCGACATGGCCCTTGAAATCCATTCCAGTGAAATTCAGCTTCCAAAAGCCAATTGGCGCTCCTTCCCTTTGGAGGCTCGTCCTGCGCCCGCTTGGCACTTTATGTCCACATGTGGGGTATTTCTGTACTCGGGAGAAACTGCGCTACATGTTTTGTGCGGTTTTTTTTCCATTTATCCCTTTGTGGAAATGAAAAATTGAAGGCTAGAACAACATTTCAGTATAAAGAAATTATTTTTATTTTTTCACGCCATATTGTTCAGAAAATCTGTGGCGCACCTGTGGGGTCCAGATGCTCACCGCACCCCTTGTTACATTCCTTGAGGGGTGTAGTTTTCTAAATGGTGTCCATTTAAGGGTGTTTTTTAGGTTTTGGCACCCCAGAGCCTCTGCCAACCTGAAGGGGTACAGTCAAAAATGACCAAATATAACTGAGGTGTTCAAATTCACTAGGCGCTCCTTTATATCTGAGGCTTGTGGTTGCGTCAAATAGCGCATTAGGGCCACATATGGGGTATTTCTATAAACTGCAGAAACGGGGCAATAATTATTGGGGTGCATTTCTCTGGTAATAGGTTTACAATTATGAAAGATATTGGATTACAATAAAATCTCTGCACAGAAAATTAAAATTTTCAAATTTCTTACACACTTAGCTTTTATTTCTGTGACTCCCCTAAAGGGTTAAAAAAAACTTTCTGGATGTGCTTTTGCAGAGCTTGGGGGGTGCAGTTTCTGAAATGGGATGCTTTGTGGGGCTAACATACAGGCCCCTCAAATACACTTTAAACCTGAACAGGTCCCTAAAAATATCTGATTTTGAAATTTTACTGAAAATTTGGAAATTTGCTGCTAATGTTTTACGCTTTCTATTGTCTAAAAAAAATGAAATATAGTTTAATAAATGCCGCCAACATAAAGTAGACATGTTGCTAATGCTATTTAATATATCATTTATGTGGTATAACCATTTTCTGTATAAGCAGAAAAGTTTTAAAGTTGGAAAAATGCATTTTTTCACAATTTTTCACGTTATTTTGGGGTTTTTCATAAAGATTCGTTATAAGTATCGACTTCAATGTACAAGAAATGTGAAGTACAATATGTCACAAGAAAACAATCTCAGAATCAGCCAGATAGGTAAAAGCATCCCGAAGTTATTAATGAATAAAGTGACACAGGTCATATTCATAAAATTTGCTCCGGTCCTTAAGGCCATTTCAGGCCCGGTCCTTAAGGGGTTAATTCCCCTCCCACAGGAAGTATAAGTAAGTCCCACCTCCCCACACACCTCAATTTAAAACGAATAATATAAGGGAGGGTGTCTTGTGATGCCAATGGGTCTCAGGGAAAACAAATTAACATAATAATTTTCGCTTCCCTATCGTCCCATTGGAATCACAACGTATGGGGAATTAGCAAGAATGTTCCTCATCGGGTGGGTTACTAATTATTGCCGCTGATAAAACGGATTTTGCAAAGGTTGTTCTTGAACCAATCGAGTCCAACCTGTAATGCTTGACAAAGGTTGTCAAAGAAGTCCAAGTCGCCGCTTGGCATATATCCTCTAAAGGCACAGCGGTACGCTCTGCCCAACTGGAAGCTACTGCCCTGGTAGAATGCGCTCTAGTGAATTCTGGTGGAGATAATCCAGCACTAGAATAGCAAAGGGCTATGGAGTCGCAGATCCAACGGGAAATAGTAGCTTTCGACGCTTTTTTCCCCTTACTTTGTCCTGAAAAAAGCACAAATAAATTCTCCTCCTTACGGAATGAATTTACTCTGTCCAGATATATTCTTACAGATCTTGATACATCCAGTAGAGAGAGATCTAGTTCTTCTTGGGCTGATCCAGCAGGTGAAAAGACAGGCAGTATAACGGGCTGGTTAATATTAGAAAAAGTTGCCACCTTAGGGAGAAAATCTGGAAGAAAAAGTAAAATCACTTTATCCTGAGAAAAGATGACATAAGGCGGGGCGGAGCCAAGAGCCTGCAATTCCCCAACTCTTTTGGCAGAAGTGATCACAACTAAAAAGTTTTAAATGAAAGATATTTATAGTCAGTTTCCTCCAGGGGTTCGAATGGAGGAAGGCATAGCCATCGCAACAGCAGAGATAGGTCCCAAGTGTCTACATGCCTTGTTAGATTAGGTCTTAATCTAGTTACCTCCTTGACAAAGTTCTTAATCTCCATACTATGAAATAGACGCGAGTTTAAATGGGCTGAAAGCGCTTCTATCTGTACCTTAATAGATCCAGGCTTGAGACCTCTATCAAACCCTCCCTGCAAAAATTCTAATATTTGCGGAATAGATGGTTTAGATGGATTAAATCCTTTATTAGAACCCCAAGCCTGGAAAATCTTCCAGATCCTAAGATAGGACTTATTTGTGGCTTCACTTCGAGCATGAGAGAGAGTCTGCAAGACTCTCTCAGAAAACCCAGATTCTAGAATGGACCCTCCAGCCTCCAAGCCTAGACTGGCTAGGTCCCTGTGCAGTGTCCCAGAACAGCCCTTCTTATGCTCATACTTTTATTATAACCAGTTCTGTTCTGGAAAGCTATGGTCCACTGCAAACTGCGTGTATTGTGTCACCCCTGCAGTATTCAGGTCTGCTATTCCATTCATTTATTGCATGTATATTCAGGTATCAGTGTCTAATGGTATTATGTCGCCTCCTAGTGTTCAAGTATGGTATTTCTCATGTATATTTCTCTGTATATGCCTAATGGTGTGATGATGCAATGGCTGGATGTCACATGACTGTGCCCTGCTTCCATGGTAACTCCAATGGTCATCGAGCTTTGGCTGGGGTTACCATGTGACTTCCTGTGCTACCTCAGTCTACCTCCTATCCCATAGGGAATAGGTTGTGTGTCTGTCCTCTCTCCCTGCTAAGAGAGAGGCCTGCGTGTGCTCTGCTGCTCCAGTCCACTGGCTGTGTTCCTGTCTCAAGTCTCAAGATTCTCATCTGGGTGTCGATTCTTCAGTCATTCTTCAGCTCCTCTCATCATCATCTTCTCTAATCATCAACAGCAAGTATTTCATTCAAGTCTCATTCCACCCAGCATCTCATCCTCAGTATCACTACTACTCCCATCATTCAGCACGCTACTCTCACAGCCTATTGCAGCATCACCCATTACTCTGCCTTATCCAAGTCTGCCTTATACCCAGTTGCATCCGGAGAGACTGTTGCTACTAGTTACCACCGTTACAATAAATATACAACTACCGTTGTTTCTGAACCTTGGCATTGGTGTGATAATTGGTGCCCTGACTAAGGACAACGAAGAATCGCATGCCCAGTATTCCCGCAGGGTCAGGAGCCCGGTTTCCAGCTGTATCACCCTCGTGCCTACACCGTGACCACATTATCCTACAGCTGCCCCGGTTCCTGCCTGTTAGCACCATCTATAGTGCGGAGTGGCTCCTAGGGGCCAGGGCATAGCATTTTTGGCATCACGAACAGGATCTTATCTACGTTGTGCCGACTACCAGTATTCTCTAATCCAGAGTCAACTACGCATGCTAGCCGCTCAAAATCCTACCATGTCTTTCCTGGACTTCAAGACCTTGGCCCTACGGGTGGTTGGAATTGACACTCCCTGTGCTGGCTGTATTGCAGGCCCAACTCCCGTAGATCTTGCGGGGGCCACCCCCGCACCTCCAGTCTCACCTGTGGCTACACCTGTTTCCGCAATTCAAGCCTCACAACAGCCTGCATTTGCTAACTCTCCGGTTACCCCTGACCTCCTTACCCAGGTGGTTGACTCCCTCTGCCAAGCTATAAGGGGACTGCAAGGGGCCTCCTCCACGTCCCTGTCCCAGGACCCTTGCCCTGAGTACCCGAGTCCTGATAGGCCTCCGCCCCAAAGACTCAGGACCCCTGAACGGCCTTACTGCAGCTATTGTAGGCGACATGGACACTACCGGTCCCAGTGCTTTCAGTTCAAACGGGCTACCCCTGGGTCCGAGGGCCAACACCCGGGAGGTCAAACCCCAGGCCGGCAGGAATCACAGTGGTTCTCCAGCTTCCTCTCTCAATGCCCGCATGTAACTCTCTGGATAGACAATGTCCCCCTGGAAGCCCTTGTAGACACAGGTTCCCAAGTGACTACCATACCCAGGTACATTTTCGAGGAACATTGGGACCTGAGGGCGTTAGGCCCGGTTGAAGAGTACCGTTTGAAGTTAAATGGCATACCTATCTCACAACTAGGCTACTGGGAGCCTACCATTTGTATTGGTAACCGGGAGTTACCTCGTCAAGGTGTGATTGTTACTGAAGCTCAGGGGGATAGTGGTACTACTGTTCTAGGCATGAATGTTATTCGCCATGTATTTGCTGAACTGTTAGATGCTCTGCATGCCTCTTTGTCTCGTGCCTCTCCCCACTACAGGCAAGCTGTTCAGAAGACCATCAAAGCACTCACCGCTCAGCAGAGGTTTGTCAATCACCGTGGGGAGATTTGTCGTGTCCGTACTAGAGATGCTCGCCCAATCACTATCCCAGCTAACAGTGAGACCCTTATCTGGTGCAGGGCTCGACCGGGCCTAGACAACGCCGACTACGAGGCTCTACTAGATTCCATCGAGATTGAGGGTCAACCCCTTGTCATGGCTGCCCGAAGTCTAGTGACCGTCTCCAATGGTCAGGTTCCAGTACGGCTGGTCAACCTCAGTGCATCTCCAGTCGACCTACCTAAATTTACTACGGTCGCCATGCTCCACCAACTCGACCCTGAGGATCTCATATGTGAAGAGACTATTGCCCACCAGAGGTCGATTAGGACATCATCAGGAGAATCCAAACAGTCCCGCGCTCCTTGGTGGGATGCCCTCAACATCGGGGATGCCAACACCCCAATCGAGCATATTCAGGGGGTACTCAAAGTTGCCAAGCGCCATCACGAGGCCTTCAGCAAGCATTCACTTGACTTTGGTAAAACTGGTCTGGTCCAACATCGAATTAAAACCAAAGATCATCCTCCTATCAAGGAGAAGCACCGGCCTATTCCGCCTGCCAGCTATCAGCAGGTGAAGAAACTGCTCCAGGAAATGAAGGACACCAACGTCATCCAGGAGAGCCAAAGTCCGTGGGCTGCCCCTATCGTCCTCGTTAAAAAGAAGGACGGCAACATCAGATTCTGTGTTGACTACCGGAAGCTGAACACCATTACTCACAAGGATGCCTATCCGCTGCCCCGTATAGAGGAATCTATCGCTGCTCTGGGTTCAGCCGCCTACTTCTCAACGTTGGACCTCACCAGTGGGTATTGGCAGGTGCCCATGGCCCCGGAAGACCGGGAGAAGACAGCGTTTACTACCCCCATGGGACTCTATGAGTTCACAAGTATGCCGTTTGGGCTCTGCAACGCCCCCGCCACATTTCAGCGGTTAATGGAGAGGTGCCTCGGTCACGTCAACTTCCAAAGTGTATTGCTCTACCTGGACGACGTCATTGTCTACTCTCGCACTTATGAGGACCATATTCATCACTTAGCCGAAGTGTTTCAAGTCCTTATTGACCATGGCCTCAAGATCAAACCGAAGTGCCACCTCCTCAAACCGCAGGTGAACTATTTGGGGCATGTCGTGAGTGCCGAGGGGATACAACCTGACCCCGAGAAGATCTCGGCTGTGGAGAGTTGGGGCATTCCCAAGACGGTGAAAGAGGTGAGAAGCTTCCTTGGATTTGCGGTTTATTACCGCGGCTTCATACCCCACTTCGCCCAGGTGGCTGAACCACTCAATGAGCTACTCCGTGGCTGTCCTCGAGAGAACTACAGTCGACGGCTACCCATAGAGTGGTCTGAACGTCAGGAGACGGGGTTTCAAACCCTGAAGGCCCTGTTGATCTCGCCTCCCATCCTGGCTTACCCTGACTATAGTCAGCCTTTCCATCTCTACACAGACGCCAGCTTCCAAGGCCTAGGGGCAGTCCTGTCTCAAGTCCAGGGTAATCAGGAAAGGGTTATTGCCTATGCCAGCCAAAGTTTAAGAGGTGCTGAAAAGAACGATAGTAACTACAGCTCGTTCAAATTGGAGTTGCATGCTCTGGTGTGGGCAGTTACTGAAAAATTCAAAGATTACCTCGCGGCTACACCGTTTACTGTCTATACGGATAACAACCCGCTAGCTCACCTCAATACCGCGCGACTGGGCGCTCTGGAACAGCGTTGGGCCTCTAGGTTGGCCAACTTCAACTTCGAAATCAAGTATCGAAGCGGCAAGGCCAATGTGAATGCTGACCTGCTGTCTCGACTGCCTAGAGGTGAGGAAGCCCCAGAGGATGACGGCTGGGAAGATGTAGAGATGCCCCCTTTTTATCAGAGATTCGCTACCCAGAGTACTACCACGGCGGTCAAAGAGAGCGAGACGTCCCCTGACCCGGGGCCCTATCAAGATTTGTCCAGATGGCAGACCATCCAGAATGAGTCTAGAGTCTTGGGGGAAATCTATGACTACTTGTCTACTGGGAGAGTCCCCATGAGAATCAAGAGGCCCTATCCAGACGTTGAACTGAGACGTCTCTGGAGACAGAGGAATCGGCTCTTCCTTCATAGGGGCCTACTTCTAAGGAATTCGTTGGACCCCGTCTCTGGAGAACGATGCCATCAGATCTTGATTCCCCGGCGAGACGCCAAATTGGTGTTAGATGCCTACCATGACCGTTCCGGCCATTTCGGGGTCCATAAGACTGAGGCGACCATCCGTCAACGGTTCTATTGGATCGGGATGCGGGCTGACATTGAGAACTGGTGTGCTGAATGCCCCGCCTGTAACATCTCCAAGGCAGGAGGAAGAGAGGCCCGAGCTCCCTTGCATTCCATTGTGTCCCACCAGCCAAATCAGCTTGTTGCCTTGGACCATGTGAAGTTGGCCCCGACGAGATGTGGATACACCTATGCCCTGACCATGGTCGATCACTACTCCAAGTGGGTAGTCGTGGTACCCGTCCGAGACTTGACTGCAAGGACCACAGCCATCACTTTCTACAAAGAATATGTGAAACACTACGGCTGTCCTGAGTTCATGCTCACAGACCGAGGCCCGGCTTTTGAATCTCAACTCTTCCATGAGCTATGCACTTACCACGAGTGCAAAAAGCTTCGTACCACGGCCTATCACCCGCAAGGCAATGGTCTCTGTGAGAAAGTAAACCAGGTCTTCATCAACATGCTAAGAACAGCTTCGGTGGCAAAACGGGTGGAATGGCCTCACCTGTTGGATGAGCTGGTGGAAATCTATAACAACACCACTCATTGCTCTACAGGCTACTCTACTTTCTATCTGATGTTCGGGCGTCAAGGTCAGCTTCCTCAAGACCGCGCGCTTGGAGTTCAAGTAACTGACACTGTCAACCCTCTGCCTGATACCGACTGGGTCCAAGAGCATCAGAGGAGGATTCAAGACGCCCGAGAGATTGTCGACCAGAAGATGGGAGAGGCCCACCAGCGTCAGGAAGATGCTTATAACCAAAAAGTATCACCGCACCCACAAGTTGGAAAGTCTATGGGAGCCTGAACCCTATATCATTTCTGCTATTCCCTATCCAGAGACTGACGTGTATGAGGTCAAAAAGCCAGGTCTGGCCCCTCAAACTGTACACCGGAATAGGATAAAGCGCTGTGTGAGGGAGGATCTGCAAGGCCTCACAGCATCCTGTCCTGCACCTGTACAGGCACTTCCGCCAGCCTCAGAGGCTCCATCTAAACCGGCCTCTCTTGAAGATATGTTCCAAACTGAACCATTCCTCATGGCTATTGGCTATCAGGGGATTCCGATGAACACCCCAGTTGTCCTGCCCCCTGCGGCTCCCCCTCCTGCGGTTACTCCTCCTCAACCAGCTGCTGTCAATGACCCCCAATCTGTTCCAGAGCAAGCTACTCATGAAGCCAACCTCATGCTGAGACGGTCTGAGCGCTCAACTCGGGGAACACTACCAATCCGCTACAGAGACCAAAGTCCTTAAACTGTTTTCCTTTTCAGTTTTGTTTACTGTTTTGCAACGTTCAAGGTTCGTGCCTGGTCCTCCTGACCAAGTTTCCTTATTATCATCCAGCTATGTGCTGATGGACACTCATTGACCAAACTGTTCTTCAGTGCCTGTCCCAGAGCCTTTACATGGACGATGTTCTATGTTGCCTAAAGAGACTCTACCACACAGAGAGACTTAACCCATTCCTTCCTAAAGCATTTTCCAGAGTATGTGATTGTCAGAGGTTTATTATTGTATTTCATGATTGCACTTCAGTAGTCAAAAGTCTATTTTCTTGTCAGAGTCATATATATATATATATATATATATATATATATTTTTTTTTTTTTCCTACCTCTGAGTAAGCAGAAAAGTCATTTAGTCTCAGAGTAAAGTGTGTCTTTTGAAAAAAAGTATTTCTTCTCACAGTGTATATTTTCATGTCAGAGTCAGACAGTTTCCTCCTCCTCTGAGTAAAGAAGTCAGTCTACATATTTATATCTATAGCCTCAGAGAAAGTCTATTTTCTAAAGGAGTATTTTCTAAAAAGTGTATTTTCCAGAAGGATCTTCTATTTTCTCCATGCATAATATTATTGTATCTATTGTATCTACAGCTGGAAAGATTATTGGAGCCAGTTTTCTTCAGATGTCTTCAGAGTTATGTGAGCCAATCCTCCTCCAGACCTTGCAGTATTTGTTGTCTTTTGTATTTCCCTTCCCTGTGTCTCCAGTGTTTGTTCACCTCTGTCTTGTCCCAACATAGTAGTTGCTACACATAGTCTTACCTAACATTCACACGTGTCCATACATATTGCACCTTGGATACCTTTTCGTGTGTTCGGCCTATTGAGTAATTGTGTTGTATGATTGACCGGTATGTAAGGGGCGCCCAAATGTATGTTTGCTTTTGTTATTTTATTCTTTCTCTTCCAGGTGTTCAAGACACTTCACACAGACACCCAAGGCAGTACACAGGTCTTCACAGTTTTTTTCCAGTAGGGTAACTCATTTCCATTGGAAACCTACTGTCAAACTGACTGGAATATTGAGGGTCCCCCGCCAGCAGTTAAGTTGTCCTGACTTCCATGTCAGATGGTCCACGCAACTACCTGTAACCAGAGTATGTTAGGCACCCCTAGGTGAAGTCCTGCCACTAGGGTTTTCTTTCTCTTCATATCTCTTGTCACCTGTGCCTTGAGCGTGGGAAACACACATCTACATATTCACTCACACTAACATTCCTTCCTCTTGTCTTGTTGTTCTGGTCCTCTATGTTCATTCGGCCACATCTACCTCAGCTTGTGGTTCGCCGAGGTCGGCTCATTTCTAGTAGGGAGGTATGCAGTGTCCCAGAACAGCCCTTCTTATGCTCATACTTTTATTATACCCAGTTCTGTTCTGGAAAGCTATGGTCCACTGAAAACTGCGTGTATTGTGTCACCCCTGCAGTATTCAGGTCTGCTATTCCATTCATTTATTGCATGTATATTAGGGTATCAGTGTCTAATGGTATTATGTTGCCTCCTAGTGTTCAAGTATGGTACTTCTCATGTATATTTCTCTGTATATGCCTAATGGTGTGATGATGCAATGGCTGGATGTCACGTGACTGTGCCCTGCTTCCATGGTAACTCCAATGGTCATCGAGCTTTGGCTGGGGTTACCATGTGACTTCCTGTGCTACCTCAGTCTACCTCCTATCCCATAGGGAATAGGTTGTGTGTCTGTCCTCTCTCCCTGCTAAGAGAGAGGCCTGCGTGTGCTCTGCTGCTCCAGTCCACTGGCTGTGTTCCTGTCTCAAGATTCTCATCTGGGTGTCGATTCTTCAGTTCCTCTCATCATTATCTTCTCTAATCATCAACAGCAAGTATCTCATTCAAGTCTCACTCCACCCAGCATCTCAACTTCAGTATCACTACTACTCCCATCATCCAGCACGCTACTCTGACAGCCTATTGCAGCATCACCCATTACTCTGCTTTATCCAAGTTTGCCTTATTCCCGGTTGCATCCGGAGACTGTTGCTACTAGTTACCACCGTTACAATAAATATACAACTACTGTTGTTTCTGAACCTTGGCATTGGTGTGATAATTGGTGCCCTGACTAAGGACAATGAAGAATCGCATGCCCAGTATTCCCGCATGGTCAGGAGCCCGGTTTCCAGCTGTATCACACTCGTGCCTACACCGTGACCACATTATCCTACAGCTGCCCCGGTTCCTGCCTGTTAGCACCATCTATAGTGTGGAGTGGCCCCTAGGGGCCAGGGCATAGCACCTGCATAGGTGTTGCCCCTGAGATATTAGGTCTGGATACAGAGGAAGTTTCCACCAGTTCCTCCTGCTCACGTTCATGAGCAGGGCAAACCATGACCTCTTCGGCCAGAAGGGTCTTATCATAATTACCAACGATTGATCCATCCTGATCTTCGTCAGAACCCTGGGAATCGATGGAAATATGTACGCTAGTTGAAAATTCCAAGGAATTGTCATAGCATCCACCACAGTCAGGTTGTCCGACGTGAACAGGGAGCAAAACTGTCAGTTTGGCATTGTCTGCTGACGCCATGAGGTCTATTTGAGGTAGTCCCCAACGGTGCGTCAACTGAATGAACACCCTCCTCGAGAGTGACCATTCCCCTGGGACTGTAAGACCTCGACTCAATCGATCCGCTAGAGTATTGTTAATGCCTCTGATATGAATAGCGGATAACCTAGACACCCTGGTTTCTGCCCATTTGAATACCTTTTCTACTTCCCTGAGAAGTAAAAGAGATCTGGTACCTCCCTGTTTGTTCAGATAGGCTACACAGGCTATGTTGTCTGTACTGATTCTCACCGCTCTGTGTACTATAACAGAAGTGAAGTGCAGAAGAGCAAGATAAATTGCTCTGAGTTCCCGTACATCGGAGGGAAGGATAGACTCCTGTGGGTTCCAAGTTCCCGAGACCGTGTTCTGCAAAAGGTGGGCACCCCAGCCTGTGCCTGAAGCATCCGTTGTAATGGTCATCCAATCTGGCTCTGAAATTAAGGCTCCATGTTTTACCTGTCTCCACCATATTAGGGGCTGTCTTGTTTGTGTAGACAGGACGTGTAGGGCATCCAGATCCTCCAGTCTTCGATTCCAGACTGCTAAAACTTCTGACTGGAGGAGTCTCATGTGCCAGAGTGCCCAAGGGACAGCTTTAGCTGCTGAGGTAAGAAGTCCTAGGAATCTCATCAACGTTCTTATGGACACCTGCCGTGGAGGAATGAGAAATTGAGCTCCTGCTTGGATCCGTTCCACTCGGATCGCACTTTTACCATAAACTTGTTTAGATATCGCAGATCTATAATAAGTCTCCACTTTCCAGATGGCTTTGGCACGAGAAATACTGGAGAGTACACTCCCAGCCCAATCTGTGCCAGAGGGACGTCTTCTAACGTCTCTATGGAAAGTAGGTGAAGGATTTCCTTTTCCAGGACAAACTGCTTTTCTAGAGCTAATCTTCTTGATAGTAGAAACCTTGGGGGAGGAAGAAGAGAAAAATGAAGGACATAACCACAGCTTATAATGTTTATTATCCACTTGTCTTTTATTAACCTTTCCCAGGCTGGAAGGAATAGGGCTAATCGCTCTCCCACTGGGATTCTTCTGGCGTCAGAAGTCTGGCTTTTTTGTATCTTTATTTTGCTGCTTGCCAGAGGTTCTTCTGGAGAAATTTCTTCCTCTCCCTCTGTACTGATATCTGCCTCTTCCACGTTGAGGCGATCCTGCTCTCCAAAAGGAGATTTGTAGGAGAGAGGTAAGGATTTCCCCTTCTTGTCAGACAACTCCTCCATCAAACAGTCTCCCTGGTTGGAATTCCATATTACATAATTGGAATTTTGAATTTGCATCTCCAAACCATGGTTTTAACCACAATACCCTTCTACCAGCAGTGGAAAGGGCCATCGTTTTGGACGCTAGTCTAGTCCCCTGTGATGCAGCATCACAGAGAAGTCTATCGCCATGTTTATCTTTTTGAAGGAGCGAAGGACCTTGTCCCTGCTCACCCCAGATTCTAGACTCTCTTGAATTTTGGCCAGCCACCTTCTGAGGCTCCTAGAGACCTCAAATGAAGAAATCGAAACTGCCCTCTGTATATGATCTTTTGAGGGCAACCTCGACTCTTCTGTCCATAGGGTCTTTGAGGTTTGACCCATCTTCCACCGGAAGAACTGTGCGTTTGGACAATTTAGCTATGGCCGTATCCACCTTGGGAGGTTCTATCCACTCCTTACACTGTTCTTCATTAAGAACGTATAAGGTTTTAAACCTCTTGCTTAATACAGGAGCCTTTTCAGGCTTCTTCCACTCAGTTTGTAACATTTCCATGGAAGTCTCCCCTACATAAAAAGCCCTAGGCTTTTTAGGGGAGGAGCTTTCTTCTAAATCCTCCGGGTGAATTTCCGCTTGAACAGCCTTGCGAAGCTTATAGATTCTGTCCACCGAAAAATACCCTTTAAACTGTTCTTTTTCATCTTCCGAAGTGGAAGATGAGTCAGAAGAGGAAGATTATTTTCTCTGGATAGCTTTCTTCAATTCAGACCCCTAGGGTAGACAGAATGAATATATATATATATATATATATATATATATATATATATATATATATATATATCAGGAACTGCAGTAAGAGTGTCTTCTCAGCTATAGAGTGCTACTTACAGGCTGAGAAGTAGAAGGGGATATACTGCGCTTGCTCTTTTTCTTAGGGCTAGCATGGTGCTTATCCTTTTCAGCAAGGGTTTTCTGTACATAATCTTTAACCCAGATTACAACGTCCTGAACGTCAGGCTCTTCATTAGGTTTAGGATGGCATGCTGTACACCGCACTGTAATACATATATATATATATATATATATATATATATATATATATATGCATATATAGATGTGTAAATATGAACATTTTAAATCTTATCTGTTCAGCAGATCCTACAGTATTCATATCCATCTGGTAGAGGCGTCTCACAGTCTGCGCAGACCAGATGCTTTCTCTTTGCAGTCCTCTTAGCCGCAGGGCTAGTATCCATCTCAGACATCTAAAATAAATCCTCATGTTAAATCCAATAGACCTTGTCTATAGGAAGCAGTACCAATTTTTGCCACTAGATGGCAGTGAACCTGTACTTACAGCAATAGGAAAAGTTCTTATAGGAACCAAAATAGCAGTTTAGCACTGTTTAGCAAAGCAGTTAAGCAAATACCCACAGCACAACAGATCCACCAAGGTAAGATCTGCAAAGTGTGCCTTACCTGCAGCCTTTTTATGCTGAGGCCGCACCTGTATGCTCGGCGCACGCCAAGCGCCTCACCGGAAATTACGAATCCGCCGTGGAACGCAAAATGCGTTCCACAGCGTCACATCTGCCCAGGAGGGCAGACCGGAAGTAGAACACCGTGGTGGAACGCAAAATGCGTTCCACCGCTGCTCCAGAGAATACAGCTAAGAGATTAAAGCGGCGAACAGAGTGATAACTTGAACAGCAATATCATAGTGCTATTACAGCACCGAAGGAAGGAGATACCTGCCAGCATGGCTCCTGCGCCGCATCTCACAGGTACCTGAAAAAAGAGGGGAGGGGCTAAGTCCCACAGGGCTACAGATACGAAGAAAAAAAGACTAAGGTGTGTGGGGAGGTGGGACTTACTTATACTTCCTGGGGGAGGGGAATAAAAATCTTAAACTTTATTATTCAGTAAAATATTCCTTCGTCCCAGGGGCTCGCAGGGGCGAATATACCCCATACGTTGTGATGCCAATGGGACGATAGGGAAAAGATGAACGTCTCTTGTTTACATCCACGTATGACAATCATGCCCAATTGGTACAAAAAGCACTGTCAAACACTGGGACATGCTGAGACTGGAACCTAGATTTGGCCGGCTTTTCGAGCATACCCCAAGGTTTGTGTACAAAAGAGGTAAAACCCTGGCTAATCAGTTAGTTAGGGCTGATATTAGAAAGAGGAGGATAGGTAGACAAAGGTTTTTGAGAACCGCAAAGAAGAGTACTTTTACGTGCCACAAGTGTCAACATTGTAATTCTATCATTAAGGGTAACACAGTTAACCACCCGAAGAAAGGGTATGCCATTGACATTAAAGGTTGGTTTTCCTGCAGTTCCAAACAGGTTATTTACCTCCTTAAGTGTCCATGTGGATTTGCCTATGTGGGCCAAACATCCAGGATGATTAAGATAAGACAAGGAGAACATAAGTCTGCGATCAGGAAATGTATATTGAACAAAGGTACTGTACCTGAAAATAACTTTGGAGAAACTGGAGTTGCGCGTCACTTCGCGGAACATCGGCATCAGGTTAGCGATTTACGATGGATGGTATTAGAAGAGGTTGAAGGTGATAATAAAATGCAGATTAGGACTAGGTTGTTGCAAAAGGAGGCGTACTGGATCCAGCGACTTGGGACGCTGAATCCAGGAGGTCTGAATGAAGTATGCGGTTTCAGTGCGTTTCTGTAGCTTAGCATTCTTAGGGAACAATGGCGGATTATAATGTAGGCGGTTTGGGCGGCCGCCCGGGGCCCGAGGCTCCGGGGGGGCCCATGCCTTGCCGCCCACATTATAATGCCGCCCGGGAGGCCCCCTCGCCACTGCACTCTTGTGACCGCAAGCATTGTTTCGCTTGCGGTCACACGAGTCTCCGGCTGCCTCCGTCTGATGCGCGGCTGCCGGGGGTGTCCGGTCCTCTCCCCGGCAGCTCGCGTATCACACAGCTCCTAGTGCCGCCTGGGGCCCTGTCTTCCGGTACTGGGAGCGCACGTACCGGAAGTCAGGGCCCAGGCGGCACTAGGAGCTGTGTGATGCGCACGCTGCCGGGGAGAGGACCGGACACCCCCAGCAGCCGCGCATCAGACGGAGGCAGCCGGAGAGAGGATCGACGGGGGAACGCAGGGTAGGTGAGTTATATTTTGTTATTTTTGTGTTATTTACTCACTGGGGGGCATCTATAAAGGGGGGGAGGCAGCTATAAAGGGGGGGAAAGAGGGGGACCATCTATAAAGGGAGGGGGGAGAGGGGGACTATCCATAAGGGAGGGGGGAGAGGGGGACTATCCATAAGGGGGAAGAGGGGGACCATCTATAAGGGGGGAAGAGGGGGACCATCTATAAGGGGGGAAAGAGGGGGACCATCTATAAGGGGGGAAAGGAGGACCAGCTATAAGGGGGGAGAGGGAAGAGGGGGACCAGCTATAAGGGGGGGGAGAGGGAAGAGGGGGACCAGCTATAAGGGGGGGGAGAGGGAAGAGGGGGACCATCTATAAGGGGGGAAAGAGGGGGACCATCTATAAAGGGAGGGGGGAGAGGGGGACTATCCATAAGGGAGGGGGGAGAGGGGGACCATCCATAAGGGGGAAGAGGGGGACCATCTATAAGGGGGGAAGAGGGGGACCATCTATAAGGGGGGAAAGAGGGGGACCATCTATAAGGGGGGAAAGGAGGACCAGCTATAAGGGGGGAGAGGGAAGAGGGGGACCATCTATAGAGGGGGAAAGAGGGGGACCATCTATAGAGGGGGAAAGAGGGGGACCAGCTATAAAGAGGGAAAGAGGGGGACCATCTATAAGGGGGGAAAGAGGGGGACCATCTATAGAGGGGGAAAGGGGACCATCTATAAGGGGGGAAAGAGGGGGACCATCTATAGAGGGGGGAAGAGGGGGACCATCTATAAGGGGGGAAGAGGGGGACCATCTATAAGGGGGGAAGAGGGGGACCATCTATAAAGGAGAAAGAGGGGGACCATCTATAAAGGAGAAAGAGGGGGACCATCTATAAGGGGGGAAAGAGGGGGACCATCTATAAGGGGGAAAAGAGGGGGACCATCTATAAGGGGGGAAAGAGGGGGACCATCTATAAGAGGGGGGACCATCTATAGAGGGGGAAAGAGGGAGACCATCTATAAAGGGGGACTATCTCCTATAGGATTAGCACCCTCCTCTCCTGACATCCTCTGTGCTGCTGGGACCTCCCCTATAGATCAACACCCTCCTCTCCTGACATCCTCTGTGCTGCTGGGACCTCCCCTATAGATCAACACCCTCCTCTCCTGACATCCTCCGTGCTGCTCGGTCCTCTCCTATAAGATCAGCACCCTCCTCTCCTGACATCCTCTGTGCTGCTGTGACCTTGGGGGGGGGGGCAACATCAGGGGACCAGGTGAGGTGGCGATATGTTTATTGGGGGCAGTGGAGGTGGGGTGGGCAATGCTTACTGGGGGTAGCAGCAAGGGACCAAACATTATGTTTATTGAAGCCAGCAGGGAGGGGAGGCAGGCAGTGTTTTTTGGGGACAGTGGGGGGGGGGGGGGGGGACGCAGTAGCAGATTATAATGTGGGCGAATTGACTGGGGGGGGGGGGGCCCAGGTTGGGTGGACAGCCCGGGGCCCTGGGTACATTTAATCCGCCACTGTTAGGGAATATAAGTAGATGCCTATGATGTATAATGTTACATAGTGATGTTCATGCACTAATTTGCACATATTTAAACATAATATATGTGATTTGTATATACTTTTGTATAAGGTTATAATGCATCCCTTTTATTCGTAGCCAGGGAATGCCGATGCTTCCTAGCTTTTTAGCTTTTATTCTAGCCAGGGCTGATCACGTGATGCTTGACAAAGTGGAACATTTCCACGAAACGTCGCAGAATCCGGCGTCTGCTTCTGCAAGGCCGATCTCCTTCATGAGGATGACAGCGCTCTAACTGAGCTTTTGAAAAGACTTTGTCTCTCACAGCATCTGGACTTTGAGCACTTCATTCGGGTGAATATACCTTTGTGCATTTGTATCCTCGTTTGTATGGTTGGATAAAGAATATTGAAGCATAATATTTTGTGTGTGTATTTTCTCTTCATGATTCCAATGTGTGTCCATAGAGCGTCATGTTATTCTCGTGTATCACGCATTGCGCTGTACGTACGCTAGGCCGCAGCAGAGCAGAGATTAGGAGAGAGAGAAAAATGTCCAGTCGATCGTCCCCTTTTGGCGATGAAGAGCTGAAGCTCATGGTGAAAATCATGGATGAAATGGATTATGGGCTAGAACGTGTCCCTGTCACTAACCCCAATACACATAAAAGGCGGATAATAAGAAAGGTGGTACGTGCCCTCCAGCAGGATCTCAACAAGAGGACCCCCGACCAAATCCAAAAAAAATGGTCGGACCCGAAATATAAGAGTCCCCGGAAACTTGCAGAGATACGGCAAGGTGAGTAATAAGCTGTGAGTCTGATCGGGGGATGTGTAATATACTGGAGTTGTGATACTGGGGTGTGTAATATACTGGAGTCGTGATACTGGGATGTGTAATATACTGGAGTTGTGATACTGGGATGTGTAATATACTGGAGTCGTGATACTGGGATGTGTAATATACTGGAGTCGTGATACTGGGATGTGTAATATACTGGAGTCGTGATACTGGGATGTGTAATATACTGGAGTTGTGATGCTGGGATGTGTAATATACTGGAGTAGTGATACTGGGATGTGTAATATACTGGAGTCGTGATACTGGGATGTGTAATATACTGGATTCCTGAGACTGGAATGTGCAATATACTGGGATCTGCTATTGGGGTGTGTAATATACTGTGGACTTTCACGACCCTTTTACTTTGTACCCGCAGAACCCCCACCCTATTGCCAGCACATAGGCCCACATATATCATATGTTCCCGCCACCTGTCATGTGCAGCCCACAGCATATGGCCCTCCTCTCATAATAGAAGGATTGAGCTTTTTAGGAACAAAACTGCTTAGGATGATGCTGCTGATGACGTTTATCCCTTTTTTTTTTTTTAAAGATCTAATGGAAGAACAAAGATGGTGGCACTGCAGAATGGCAGCTGTTCGGCCCACAGCGGATGAAAGTTAGAGTTGGGACCGTCTTGTAAGTGTAAACATTTGCATGTATATATAGGCTATGTTCACACAATGTAACAGGACTTGCAGCCGGTGTCGGACTGGGGAACCTTGGGCCCACCAGGAAATATTTTATTCTAGGGGCCCACCCTACATACACCAGATATACCCAGCGCCAAACCTGTCACATTACTATAGGGACTTTGCACAGTGCTGTGTATGTAACCGGCAATTCTTGCTCACTGTTACTAACTGGTCAGACACTCCAGGGATGGGGACCTGGACAGCCGATGGGAGTTGTAGTTTTGCAAGAGCTGGAGGGTTGAAGGTTCCCCAACCCTGCTCTATGCACACAGCACAGCCGTCCACTTAGGTTTCTTGACAGGTGACGTCCAATTAAACTAACTGGGGGATTATATGTCATCCTAAAGCTGCTAAACAGGGATACAGACCTTCTGCTCAGGAGCCCACCAATGGGTAGGGCCCACCGGGGGATTCCCCTGCTCCCCTGTGGGCCAGTCTAAGCCTGCCTGCGGTGCAGGCCGAGTGCGTTACACACCACATGTGCTCGAAGGGAGAAGAGGAGAGCCGCCGATACGGGGGAGCGTGTGGCAGATCTGTGTTTTTATTTATTTTGGATAGTTCATACACCACCGAGGACAGACCCTCCCACACCGCCATCACTGAGAAGCCCAGCCCCTCTGACACCATCGCCAGCAAGGACCCCATCTCCCCAGAGGACGCCTCCAGCATCGAGCTCCTCTTCAAATGGTCGGTAAAATAATATGTGATACAGCTGGAATTTCTTTCTAGAAAAACATCGGCTAATTTGCGCTTTTATTTTTTAGCTCCGACCCTCGGGGACTGTCCGGGCGTTTTTCCCCAGTGCCAAGAAAGCACGGCCCTTACCAGCGAGTGGTAAGAATCCTCCCCTAATCCTCCAAACTCCTCTAGCATATAGTAAGGGTAGAAACTTGAGAAACTACAGGATGGAAATGATCGTTTTTCAAATCATCACATAACTCTTTTCTACCTCAACAGTAATAAGAGACCCTTAACCAGCTGGCGGAGGAGACAGACCACCTCTCTAGGAGGGCATATGGGGCAATGCGCACCTTAAGGGATGTGCAGCTGAGGCTGAGAAATCTGAAGGGCCAGATCGACAAGGCGTTGATTTTTTTTTTATTATGTTGTTTAATGTTTTTCGTTATTTGTTTTCCTAATTTTATAAGTAAAATATGTTATTTGGATCTCTATGCAGTGTATGTATTGATTTCTTCCATTGGTTTTTGAATACACTATGCTCAAAGGCAGGCACTTCAGCTCAGCCTTCCAAAAATTAGGTTGAGGCCCATCAAGCAAGCCCTGGAAAAATTAGGTTAAAGCCCATTGGGTGAGCCCTTGAAAAATTAGGTTCAGTCCCATCAGGTGAGCCCTGGAAAAATTAGGTTGAGGCCCATCAGGTGAGCCCTAGAAAAATTATGTTGAAGCCTATCAGATAAGCCCTGGAAAAATTAGGTTCATTCCCATTAGTTGAGCCCTTGAAAAATTAGATGGGGGGCCCTTGAGTTGAGCCCCCGAAAACATTGATCATAGTAGGCCCAAAGGGTTTTTCCTTTTGAAAATCACTTGGGGGCCCTTGAAGCGAGCCCCTGGAAAAATTGTGTCTAGTAGGCCATACAGGTGCAGTCAGTGGTTAAGGAGGAAGTAGGTGGTTAAGGAGGAGTAGGAGGTAATGTGAGAGGGAAGTGCACAAGGCACTTCATTGTTGGCTACTTTGCTGTGGTGGACAAGTTCGGAACTCTGGGTCTATCCAGTTGTTGTTCATTAGAGACGAGCGAACCGGGTTCGGGTTCGAGTCCATCAGAACCCGAACGATCAGCATTTGATTTGCGGTGGCTGCTGAACTTGAATAAAGCCCTAAGGCTATTTGGAAAACATGGATATAGTCATTGGCTGTATCCATGTTTTCCAGACAACCTTAGAGCTTTATCCACGTTCAGCAGCCCCAGCTAATCGAATGCCGATCGTTCGGGGTTCGGATGGACTCGAACCCGAACCTGGTTCGCTCCTCTCTATTGTTCATCTTCATAAGCGTCAGGCAGTCAGCACTGTCCGTGGACAACCGGCTGCGCTTATCAGTTAGAATTCCGCCGGCTGCGCTGAAGACCCTCTCTGACAGCACACTGGTGGCAGGGCAGGCCAGCACCTCCAAAGAATAGAGAGACAGCTCCAGCCATGTGTCCAGCTTGTTCACCCAATAGGTGTATGGCGCCGAGGGATCAGGGAGGACAGGGTCACAGTCTGCCATGTACTTCCTTAACATCCGCTGATACTTGTCCCTCCTGCTGGTAGGAAGCACCTCAGTGCTGGATGTTTTGCGCTGGGGTGCCATTGAATTGTCCCGCATTTTGTCCAGTATTGGCTTATTGCCTGTGGACCTCGCAGATGTTGTAACATTCCCGCATGAACTCTCCTCTCTTCTGCTAGCGATGGTGGGTGGGAAGATCTCCATCATCGTCTGCAGGAGTTCTAACTTCTATTGCTGTAGCCGAAGGATGCTGTCCTGTAGGGAAATAGGAGAGCAAACCTGGTCTCTATAACGGGGGTCCAGGAGTGCAAAGATCCAGTATCGGCTACTGTCCATTAAACGGACAACGCGTTGGTCCCATTCCATGCAGTCCAACATGAAGTCTGCCATGTGTGCCAGAGTCTGAACAACCAACAGGCTATCCCCACCAGACGGATGACTCTCCCATTCCTTCTCCTCTCCCTATCCCTGCCTAACCGACGGTACACACCCAACGTAAGTGCTACCCTCCAAAGTATGGGCACCCTCCTCTTCCACATCCTCCTCCATCTCGTCATCCTGTTCTTCCTCCTGGCCTTGCTGCTGAAAAGCTGACAACAGTGTGCTCTCAGTGTCACGCTGCAAAATGTCTCCTGCCATTCCGGCCTCCTCCCTACACAGGTTGTTCTGCTTTGTAGAGAGCAGGGTTTCTTTGATGACTGGCATAAAAAAAACAGGGAATGTTCACAGCTCCTTAAAACGTATATTCGTTTTTATTGGTACAACTTAAAAAAAAAGGGCAAAAACATTAAAATTGCGCCGACGCGTTGCGGAGGAGACCCTCCTTAGTCATGGCTAAGGAGGGTCTCCTCCGCAACGCGTCGGCGCAATTTTAATGTTTTTTGCCCTTTTTTTTAAGTTGTACCAATAAAAACGAATATACGTTTTAAGGAGCTGTGAACATTCCCTGTTTTTTTGATGCCATTCATACGGGTGACGGCCCGCAACACTATTTTCCACGCGCTCCTGCTTCCTGGGGAACTACATGATATTATATACCACGTATTGCCAAACGGGGTGAGCTGAAGCCTCCTTTCCCTATTACATTTCTTTGATGACGCATAGGAGAGGGATGCTTAGGCTCACTATAGCATCATCCTGCTGACCCTCTTGGTGGAGCCCTCGAATATGCGCAAAACTTCGCATATGTCTGCCATCCATGCCCAGTAGCTGAGTGGTAGGCACGCAGGGATTTTGAGCTGGTACACCCGGGCCAACATGTAATGGGTGGAATTCCAACGAGTGGTGAGGTCACAGATTAGCTGGTGTTAAGGCAAATTGAGGCTGGATCTTCCTCAGACTAGCAGCGGGTATGTGGGACTTACGAAAGTGGGCGCACAAGCGCCACACTTTCACCAGTAGCTCGGGGAGGTCGGGGTATGTTTTCAGGAGACGTTGAACCACCAAATTAAAAACGTGGGCCAGGCATGGTACGTGTGGAGTTCTCCAAGCTCCAGAGCCGCTACCAGATTACGGCTGTTATCACACACGACCATGCCTGGTCCGAGCTGCAGCGGCAACAGCCACCTTTCATCTCCTGAAATAGGCCGTTCAGCACCTCTCGGGCACTGTGCTGTCTATCGCCCAAGCTGAAGAGCTTAAGCACGGCCTACTGCCGTATCCCCACACAAGTGCTGAAGCACCTCCATCCGGTGGCTGAGGAAGATGGTAAGGCGAAAGACAAAGAGGAGGAGGTGCTGGGGTTGGCAGAACCTGTTCCGGCAATTACCTTGGGGGGTCGGAGGTAGTCCCTCCCAGTTTGAGACGCGGTCCCATCTTCCACTACATTGACCAAATGTGCCGTGATGGATATGAATCGTCCCTGAACGCAGGCGCTTGTCCACGAGTCCGTGGTGAGGTGGACCTTTGCGCTCACAGAGTATCTGAAGGCCCGCTTGACACGTGCTGGTGCAGGTCGGGGACGGCACGCTGGGAAAAATAGTGGCGGCTGGGGATCGAATACCGTGGCACGGCAGCAGTCTTCAGGTCACGGAAGGACTGGGTCTCTACAAGCCTAAACGACATCTCAAGGGCCAGCATTTTTGAGATGTGGCTGTTTAGGGCTTGGGCCGAATCTTGGTTAATTGCGACCGCCAACAGCTCAATATAGAGCTCAAATAAAAGTGGTGACAAGGGGCACCCTTGTCGGGTACCCCTCGTCAACGCAAACGATTTTGTCAGCTGTCCATTTATGGACAGGCGGGCCATCGGTGATTTATACAGCATTTTAATCCACTTAAAAAGCCGGGGACCCAGATTACAATGCTCTAGTACCCTCCATAGGAATCACCACTCCACCCTGTCGAACGCCTTTACAGCATCTATGGACAGGATGGAGCAAGGACTCTGTCCTTCTATTTGCATAAAGTCAATATTTTGGAATGTTGAGCGTCCCGGGATAAATCCATTTTGGTCCTGGCCGACCAATTCCACCATCTTATCACGTAGCCTTGTTGCCATTATCTTCGCGAAGATTTTATAATCGGAATTTAATAGGGACATTGGTCGGTAGGAGTCTGGTAATAGCGGGTCTTTACCCTTTTTCAGAAACACTACAATAACAGCTTCTTGCATTGACTGAGGGAGATAACCAAGAGTACAGGATTCATCATAGAGGTCTAACAAAATTGGCAGGAGGGCCTCTTAATATTTACAATAGAAATCCATTGGAATACCATCTGCACCTGGGGCTGTGTTTTTTTTTTAAATCTCATTATGGCTTGCTTAAGTTCTTCTCTCTTTATCTTATGTTCCATATCATTAGCTCCCAGATCTGTTAGTTTAAGTATTTCAATTTCTCATAATAAGTTACAAAAACCTGCTCTATCCCTGTCTGTTCTCTTCAGTTTCCCATGCGCGTCCTTAATCACATATATGCCCTTTCTTTCCTCTTGTGCCTTTACTACCTCTGCCAGTATTTTATTTAGCTGCCCGGTTTCACAAAAAAAATTCTGCCCTTGAAAAAAGTTTTTGCTGGGCTTTTTCAGTCTGAAACCGAGCAAGTTTTTCCTGTGCATTTTTTAGTTTATTCAGGCATGTTTCTGTGCGCGTGGTATGGAACGCAGCCTCTTTGTTTCTTACTATTTCAGTTAAAGATTGCACTTCTTCTCTAAATTTCTTTTTGCTAATACAAATCTCTTTAAAAACCACCCCTCTGATATAAGCTTTTAAAGTGTCCCAGACCACGTGCACGGTGGCGGAGCCCTTATTAAATTGTCCAGAACTGCTCTATTTCCTTTGCTATTTTAGTACCCTCCTGGTCTATAATTGTTAGCCAGGGTGCATTCATTTTATATAGTTTATTCACTCTTGGTTTACCCACCGCTTAATCTAGTACCATTGGTGTATGGTCAGACAAAGATTTAACCTCATATTTATTATTATGTATTTTGCCAAAAGCTTCTTTATTACATAAAATCAAATCTATTCTTGAGGCAGATATATACAGGGCCGGACTGGCCATAGGGCACTTCTGGCAAATGCCAGAAGGGCCGGTTCCGTGCTCCTCCTGACCCGGCAACTCCTTTCCCTAAGCGTAGGGAAAACGAGTCACTGGGCCAGGAGGAGAACGGGACCGGCCCACAGCGCTCCGTCCGGCCCCCATCTGATGCGCGGCTGCCAGGGGTGTAGCGCCCTATCCCCGGCAGCGCACGTACTATAGAGTTCTCTGTGGGCGTGTGCTGTGGCCGCTACTTCCGGCACAGAGATGTTCACTGTGCCGGAAGTCGCGGCCACTGGCACACAGAGAGCTCTATGATATGCTGCCGGGGATAGGTCGCTACACCCTCGGCAGCCGTGCATCAGACGGAGGCTGCTGGAGAAGAAAGTCTCGATGGGGGAGCATGTTGTTAGGTGTTTTTTTTTTTTTTAAACCTGCTTTGCACAGGGGGTAGGGGGAGAAGGGGAGAAGGGGGCATCTATGAGGAGGGAGGGGGGGAGAAAAGGCCAACTATAAGGAAGGGGGGAGGGGGGCATCTATAAGGAAGGAGGGGAGAGGGGGCCATCTATATGGGGGGGGGGGAGAAGGGGGCATCTATATAGGGGGGAGGGGGGAAGAGGCCATCCATAAGAAAGGGGGGAATATAAAGTGGGGAGAGGGGGCATCTATAAGGGAAGGGGGGGGAGAGGGGGCCATCTTTAAGGGGGGACAACATAGGGGAAGAGAGGGCCATCTATATGGGAGGACAACATAGGGGGAGAGGGGGCCATCTATAAGGGGACAACATAGGGGGAGAGGGGGGTTATAAGGGGACAACATTGGGGGAGAGGGGGACATCTATAAGGGGACAATATAGGGGGAGAGGGGTCCATCTATAAGAGGACAACATAGGAGAGGCCATCTGAAAGGGGGGGCATCTATAAGGGGACAACATGGGGGGCCTTCTATAAGGGGGGCAACATAAGGGGGCTATCTATAAGGAGGGGCTACAGAGAGGAGGGCCATATACTAAAATGGGATCACATAGAGTCAGCCTAGGGCGTACAAGGGCCAATACAGATGTGCAGTGTGTAGAGAGATGAGGATGGTGCCAGAGTGAGGAACCTAATATGTTTCTCTCGCAGATTCTGTTGATTCGTGGCTCGGAGAAGTTCTCATAATGGCCCAGGGCAGATGGAGAAGAAAATGAAAAGGTAAGAACTCTGATCAGAGAAGACGTCCCCTGTGAGTCAGCTGATATAACTGCACTGTAATGTATATGGTGTACATAACCTGTGTAGAGCTGTGTCCACCTCTATATGACTGTATGAGGTAATAGTGATCTGTGTACAGTGGATGTTATTCAGTAGCAGCGGTGGTATTATACAGTATCTGGTGGTATAAGTCAGTATGTGGTGACATTAATACCACCACACACTGACTAACGTCACCACACACTGACTAATGTCACCACACACTGACCAACATCACTGCACACTAATACCATCGCATACTGACTAATGTCACCACATACTAGCTAATCATATTAATCAGTATGCGGTGGTATTAGTCAGCATGTGGTGGTATTAGTCAGTATGCGGTTGTATTTGTCAGTATGCGGTTGTATTAGTCAGCATGCAGTGGTGTTAATCTCAGCACGGTGACCGGGGCCGGAAGCAGTCTGTCTCTGTATACTGTGTAGTGGTGACGATCTGTACCTGCAGCACCACGACATAGTACAGAGACAAAAGCTTCTGACCCCATTTACTGTGTTATTATCTGTAATTCCAGTCATGGCCGTGATGATACAACATGTAGCTGTGCTGCACTCACACAAGCTTTCATAATTTTCACCGTACGGCGAGTGGGCCTGTGTGCTCAGAAATGCCAGGGCTGATTTTCAGTCCCAGTCCGGCCCTGGATATATATGTCGCACTATAACAGGAGTATTGATATTCATGAGGACAGGGGCGTAGCTAATGTTTCCTGGGCCCTGATGCCAGATAAAAGTAACAAATATTACCACCACATACTGACTAACACCATCACATACTGACTAAGGGTATGTTCCCATGACGTTTTTGGCCGCACATCGGCTACGCTTTTGAGTCCTGCACAAAAGCCGTGTACGTCCCGCAAATGAGCAGAACACAGTCACATAATGACTCCTTCCTGCTCATTTAAGTCAATGTGGCTGCCGGCCGCACTTCGGGCCGTGTAGCCCGACGTGCGGCCAAAAACATCATGTGAACATACCCTAACACCACCGCCGCTACTAAATAACACCACCACATACTTACACCACCGCTGCTACTGACTAATACCACCACATAATGACTAACACCACCGCTGCTACTGAATAACATCCACTGTACACAGATGATGCTTGTTATCACAGGTCTAGACCATATATCAGATCTCCCCTTCACTGCTAATCACTGGTAGTTCACGTTATAAGGTGAGGTATTGTATGTCTGAGGGTTAAGAACACAAATTCTATCAGTTACATCTGGAGTCCACCGTCTCTTTTTACTCCTCAGTCCACAAAAATCTTTCAGATATTAATGTCTATATTTCTTACCCCCTCCCTGCCTGTGTCTGGCATACGAGGAGCACCGCTTATCCCCTGCACCTGGGACGCCGGCATCCTCCTCCCTGCTCTGTAATGGCTCTGTTGTTTCACTAAGGCACCAGATCTCATTTTCTCCTCCGGATGGGCGTATGGATTCAACTCGCCGGCCGGACCTATTTATCTAGTCCTGGGGTCTCCCCCCGATTCATGGCGGGGAGAGCCCGAGATACCGCATCCAGGCCCGAGTCCCTTTCCTTCACGAGCCCCCCTTCTCCCTCCGACGCCTTTGGGGCTCGCCACATGTCTAGGCATCGCCTGGGCTTTCACAGACTGGATCCCTCCGCCTGGCGGCACCCGGAGTATATATCAGGTGCCCTTAGTGGGCTACTGAAACAGTATATATCAGGTGCCCTTAGTGGGCTACTGGAACAGTGCATATCAGGTGCCCTTTACTGGGCTAATGGAACAGTATATATCAGGTGCCCTTACTGGGCTACTGGAGCAGTATATATCAGGTGCCCCTTAGTGGGCTACTGGAACAGTATGTATAACGTGCCCTTAGTGGGCTACTGGAACAGTATGTATAACGTGCCCTTAGTGGGCTACTGGAACAGTATATATCAGGTGCCCTTAGTGGGCTACTGGAACAGTATATATCAGGTGCCCTTAGTGGGCTACTGGAACAGTATGTATAACGTGCCCTTAGTGGGCTACTGGAACAGTATATATCAGGTGTCCTTACTGGGCTACTGGAACAGTATGTATAACGTGCCCTTAGTGGGCTACTGGAACAGTATATATCAGGTGCCCTTAGTGGGCTACTGGAACAGTATGTATAACGTGCCCTTAGTGGGCTACTGGAACAGTATATATCAGGTGTCCTTACTGGGCTACTGGAACAGTATGTATAACGTGCCCTTAGTGGGCTACTGGAACAGTATATATCAGGTGCCCTTAGTGGGCTACTGGAACAGTATATATCAGGTGCCCTTAGTGGGCTACACCAGGGACACTATAAGTCACTGTACACACAGGGTACTGGGATGAATACACCTGATGCTGCTGTTATATCATCTATTTCTTAGCACTGAGAAGCTTTGGATGCAGAGATGACTTTTTCGCTGGATCTTCGCCCTGAGAAGGACTTCTGGGTTGTGTAGTAATCCTGCCTGACCAAACCTACTAACACCCATCTCTCCCTGCTCCAGGATCTCTCCCTGACTAGGTGGAAAGCACATCTGCGGTCGAGAAGAGGGAGCCAAGTATTTAAGATTCGAGGTCATGTGGTTCAGCCATCCAATGAGGGTAGACGCCGTTCTCGCGCTGCGTGCGTACTCCCAGGGTCCCTCAAGGCCTCCCTGCATGGTGATTGGATTAAAAAAAGCACCCACTGCAATGGGAGGGATTTCCAATGTTTTCCGCATTGCCACACTATTCGATTGAATTCGAATCTTTCGATTACCGCAACCGTATTTGCTCATCTCTACAGTACAGTCTATGGAGGATGTGCAGATGTTACAGGCTTTGTAGTACAGTACAGTCTATGGAGGATGTGCAGATGTTACAGGCTTTGTAGTATAGTACAGTCTATGGAGGATGTGCAGATGTTACAGGCTTTATAGTACAGTCTATGGAAGATGTGCAGATGTTACAGGCTTTGTAGTACAGTACAGTCTATGGAGGATGTGCAGATGTTACAGGCTTTGTAGTACATTACAGTCTATGGAGGATGTGCAGATGTTACAGGCTTTGTAGTACAGTACAGTCTATGGAGGATGTGCAGATGTTACAGGCTTTGTAGTACATTACAGTCTATGGAGGATGTGCAGATGTTACAGGCTTTGTAGTACAGTACAGTCTATGGAGGATGTGCAGATGTTACAGGCTTTGTAGTATAGTACAGTCTATGGAGGATGTGCAGATGTTACAGGCTTTGTAGTACAGTACAGTCTATGGAGGATGTGCAGATGTTACAGGCTTTGTAGTATAGTACAGTCTATGGAGGATGTGCAGATGTTACAGGCTTTGTAGTACAGTACAGTCTGTGGAGGATGTGCAGATGTTACAGGCTTTGTAGTATAGTACAGTCTATGGAGGATGTGCAGATGTTACAGGCTTTGTAGTACAGTACAGTCTATGGAGGATGTGCAGATGTTACAGGCTTTGTAGTACAGTCTATGGAGGATGGGCAGATGTTACAGGCTTTGTAGTACAGTCTATGGAGGATGTGCAGATGTTACAGGATGACTTAGACACACTGAGTGTTTGGGCGGCCACTTAGCAAATGAGGTTCAATAACCTGCAGCATCCTATGTCTTAGGGGGAGTAATAACCTTCAGCATCCTATGTCCTGGGGGGAGTAATAGCCTGCAGCATCCTATGTCCTAGGGGGAGTAATAACCTGCAGCATCCTATGTCCTGGGGGGAGTAATAACCTGCAGCATCCTATCTCCTGGGGGGAGTAATAACCTGCAGCATCCTATGTCCTGGTGGGAGTAATAACCTGCAGCATCCTATGTCCTGGGGGGAGTAATAACCTGCAGCATCCTATCTCCTGGGGGGAGTAATAACCTGCAGCATCCTATGTCCCAAGGGGGCGCTGCCTCCATCCAGAGAGACAAGGAGCGCTGCCTCCAACCGGAGAGACAAGGGGGCGCTGCCTCCAACCGGAGAGACAAGGGGGCGCTGCCTCCAACCGGAGAGACAAGGGGGCGCTGCCTCCGCCCGGAGAGACAAGGGGGCGCTGCCTCCGCGCCTCCACCCAGAGAGACAAGGAACGCTGCCTCCATCCAGAGAGACAAGGGGCACTGCCTCCGCCTGGAGAGACAATGGGGGCTGCCTCCGCCCGGAGAGACAAGGGGGCGCTGGAGACAAGGGGGCACTGCCTCCATCCAGAGAGACAAGGGGCACTGCCTCCGCCTGGAGAGACAATGGGGGGCTGCCTCCGCCCGGAGGGATAAGGGGGCGCTGCCTCCGTCAGGAGAGACAAGGGGCACTACCTCCGCCTGAAAAGACAAGGGGGCACTGCTTCCATCCAGAGAGACAAGGGGGCGCTGCCTCCGCCCGGAGAGACAAGGGGGCACTGCCTCCGCCCGGAGAGACAAGGGGGCGCTGCCTCCGCCTGGAGAGAAAAGAAGCGCTGACTCCGCCCGGAGAGACAAGGGGCACTGCCTCCAAGCGGAGAGACAAGGGGTCACTGCCTCCGCCTGGAGAGAAAAGAAGCGCTGACTCCGCCCGGAGAGACAAGGGGCACTGCCTCCAAGCGGAGAGACAAGGAGCGCTGCCTCCACCTGAGAGACAAGGGGGCGCTGCCTCCACCCAGAGAGACAAGGAGCGCTGCCTCCAACCAGAGAGACAAGGAGCGCTGCCTCCAACTGGAGAGACAAAGGGGCGCTGCCTCTGCCCGGAGAGACAAGGGGGCGCTGCCTCCACCTGGAGAGACAAAGGGGCGCTGCCTCTGCCCGGAGAGACAAGGGGGCGCTGCCTCCATCCGGAAAGACAAGGGGCACTGCCTCCACCTGGAGAGACAATGGGGCACTGCCTCCATCCAGAGAGACAAGGGGCACTGCCTCCACCTGGAGAGACAATGGGGCACTGCCTCCGCCTGGAGAGAAAAGAAGCGCTGACTCCGCCCGGAGAGACAAGGGGCACTGCCTCCAAGCGGAGAGACAAGGAGCGCTGCCTCCACCTGAGAGACAAGGGGGCGCTGCCTCCACCCAGAGAGACAAGGAGCGCTGCCTCCAACCAGAGAGACAAGGAGCGCTGCCTCCAACTGGAGAGACAAAGGGGCGCTGCCTCTGCCCGGAGAGACAAGGGGGCACTGCCTCCACCTGGAGAGACAAAGGGGCGCTGCCTCTGCCCGGAGAGACAAGGGGGCGCTGCCTCCATCCGGAAAGACAAGGGGCACTGCCTCCACCTGGAGAGACAATGGGGCACTGCCTCCATCCAGAGAGACAAGGGGCACTGCCTCCACCTGGAGAGACAATGGGGCACTGCCTCCGCCCGGAGAGATAAGGGGGCGCTGCCTCTGCCCGGAGAGACAAGGGGGCGCTGCCTCCATCCGGAAAGACAAGGGGCATCTGGAGAGACTAAGCATCTGAATCTGCATAGTCTGGAGGAAAGAAGGGAAAGGAGGACATGATGGAAACCTTTATATATGTTACAGGAGGAAGAAGGGAAAGGGAGGACATGATGGAAACCTTTATATATGTTACAGGAGGAAGAAGGGACATGATGGAAACCTTTATATATGTTACAGGGGGAAGGGGGGAAAGGAGGGGACATGATGGAAACCTTTATATATGTTACAGGAGGAAGAAGGGAAAGGGAGGACATGATGGAAACCTTTATATATGTTACAGGGGGAAGAAGGGAAAGGGAGGACATGATGGAAACCTTTATATATGTTACAGGAGGAAGAAGGGAAAGGAGGACATGATGGAAACCTTTATATTTGTTACAGGAGGAAGAAGGGAAAGGAGGGACATGATGGAAACCTTTATATATGTTACAGGAGGAAGAAGGGAAAGGGAGGACATGATGGAAACCTTTATATATGTTACAGGAGGAAGAAGGGAAAGGAGGACATGATGGAAACCTTTATATATGTTACAGGGGGAAGAAGGGAAAGGGAGGACATGATGGAAACCTTTATATATGTTACAGGAGGGAAGAAGGGAAAGGGAGGACATGATGGAAACCTTTATATATGTTACAGGAAGAAGAAGGGAAAGGAGGGACATGATGGAAACCTTTATATATGTTACAGGAGGAAGAAGGGAAAGGGAGGATATGATGGAAACCTTTATATATGTTACAGGAGGAAGAAGGGAAAGGGAGGACATGATGGAAACCTTTATATATGTTACAGGAGGAAGAAGGGAAAGGGGGGACATGATGGAAACCTTTATATATGTTACAGGAGGAAGAAGGGAAAGGGAGGACATGATGGAAACCTTTATATATGTTACAGGAGGGAAGAAGGGAAAGGGAGGACATGATGGAAACCTTTATATATGTTACAGGAGGAAGAAGGGAAAGGGGGGACATGATGGAAACCTTTATATATGTTACAGGAGGAAGAAGGGAAAGGAGGTAGTGGTGGAATGGTAGAGGCTGAGGAGGAGGAGTAGGTGGAGGTAGTGGTGGAATGGTAGAGGCTGAGGAGGAGGTGGAGGTAGTGGTGGAATGGTAGAGGCTGAGGAGGAGACGGAGTAGGTGGAGGTAATGGTGGAATGGTAGAGGCTGAGAAGGAGGAGGAGGAGTAGGTGGAGGTAGTGGTGGAATGGTAGAGGCTGAGGAGGAGAGGGAGTAGGTGGAGGTAGTGGTGGAATGGAAGAGGCTGAGGAGGAGGAGACGGAGTAGGTGGAGGTAATGGTGGAATGGTAGAGGCTGAGGAGGAGGAGTAGGTGGAGGTAGTGGTGGAATGGTAGAGGCTGAGGAGGAGGAGACGGAGTAGGTGGAGGTAATGGTGGAATGGTAGAGGCTGAGGAGGAGGAGTAGGTAGTGGTGGAATGGTAGAGGATGAGGAGGAGGAGTAGGTGGAGGTAGTGGTGGAATGGTAGAGGCTGAGGAGGAGGAGGTGGAGGTAGTGGTGGAATGGTAGAGGCTGAGGAGGAGGAGTAGGTGGAGGTAGTGGTGAATGTTAGAGGCTGAGGAGGAGGAGACGGAGTAGGTGGAGGTAGTGGTGGAATGGTAGAGGCTGAGGAGGAGGAGACGGAGTAGGTGGAGGTAGTGGTGAATGGTAGAGGCTGAGGAGGAGGAGACGGAGTAGGTGGAGGTAATGGTGGAATGGTAGAGGCTGAGGAGGAGGAGACGGAGTAGGTGGAGGTAGTGGTGGAATGGTAGAGGCTGAGGAGTAGGTGGAGGTAGTGGTGGAATGGTAGAGGCTGAGGAGAGGGAGTAGGTGGAGGTAGTGGTGGAATGGTAGAGGCTGAGAAGGAGAGGGAGTAGGTGGAGGTAGTGGTGGAATGGTAGAGGCTGAGGAGGAGGAGAGGGAGTAGGTGGAGGTAATGGTGGAATGGTAGAGGCTGAGGAGGAGTAGGTGGAGGTAGTGGTGGAATGGTAGAGGCTGAGGAGGAGGAGTAGGTGGAGGTAGTGGTGGAATGGTAGAGGCTGAGGAGGAGGAGGTGGAGGTAGTGGTGAAATGGTAGAGGCTGAGGAGGAGAAGTAGGTGGAGGTAGTGGTGAATGGTAGAGGCTGAGGAGGAGGAGACGGAGTAGGTGGAGGTAGTGGTGGAATGGTAGAGGCTGAGGAGGAGGAGTAGGTGGAGGTAGTGGTGAATGTTAGAGGCTGAGGAGGAGGAGACGGAGTAGGTGGAGGTAGTGGTGGAATGGTAGAGGCTGAGGAGGAGGAGACGGAGTAGGTGGAGGTAGTGGTGAATGGTAGAGGCTGAGGAGGAGGAGACGGAGTAGGTGGAGGTAATGGTGGAATGGTAGAGGCTGAGGAGGAGGAGACGGAGTAGGTGGAGGTAGTGGTGGAATGGTAGAGGCTGAGGAGTAGGTGGAGGTAGTGGTGGAATGGTAGAGGCTGAGGAGAGGGAGTAGGTGGAGGTAGTGGTGGAATGGTAGAGGCTGAGAAGGAGAGGGAGTAGGTGGAGGTAGTGGTGGAATGGTAGAGGCTGAGGAGGAGGAGAGGGAGTAGGTGGAGGTAATGGTGGAATGGTAGAGGCTGAGGAGGAGTAGGTGGAGGTAGTGGTGGAATGGTAGAGGCTGAGGAGGAGGAGTAGGTGGAGGTAGTGGTGGAATGGTAGAGGCTGAGAAGGAGAGGGAGTAGGTGGAGGTAGTGGTGGAATGGTAGAGGCTGAGGAGGAGGAGAGGGAGTAGGTGGAGGTAATGGTGGAATGGTAGAGGCTGAGGAGGAGTAGGTGGAGGTAGTGGTGGAATGGTAGAGGCTGAGGAGGAGGAGTAGGTGGAGGTAGTGGTGGAATGGTAGAGGCTGAGGAGGAGGAGGTGGAGGTAGTGGTGAAATGGTAGAGGCTGAGGAGGAGAAGTAGGTGGAGGTAGTGGTGAATGGTAGAGGCTGAGGAGGAGGAGACGGAGTAGGTGGAGGTAGTGGTGGAATGGTAGAGGCTGAGGAGGAGGAGACGGAGTAGGTGGAGGTAGTGGTGAATGGTAGAGGCTGAGGAGGAGGAGACGGAGTAGGTGGAGGTAGTGGTGGAATGGTAGAGGCTGAGGAGGAGGAGACGGAGTAGGTGGAGGTAGTGGTGGAATGGTAGAGGCTGAGGAGTAGGTGGAGGTAGTGGTGGAATGGTAGAGGCTGAGGAGGAGGAGTAGGTGGAGGTAGTGGTGGAATGGTAGAGGCTGAGGAGGAGGAGGTGGAGGTAGTGGTGGAATGGTAGAGGCTGAGGAGGAGGAGTAGGTGGAGGTAGTGGTGAATGTTAGAGGCTGAGGAGGAGGAGACGGAGTAGGTGGAGGTAGTGGTGGAATGGTAGAGGCTGAGGAGGAGGAGACGGAGTAGGTGGAGGTAGTGGTGGAATGGTAGAGGCTGAGGAGGAGGAGACGGAGTAGGTGGAGGTAGTGGTGAATGTTAGAGGCTGAGGAGGAGGAGACGGAGTAGGTGGAGGTAGTGGTGGAATGGTAGAGGCTGAGGAGGAGACGGAGTAGGTGGAGGTAGTGGTGAATGGTAGAGGCTGAGGAGGAGGAGACGGAGTAGGTGGAGGTAGTGGTGGAATGGTAGAGGCTGAGGAGGAGGAGTAGGTGGAGGTAGTGGTGGTATGGTAGAGGCTGAGGAGGAGGAGTAGGTGAAGGGAGTGGTGAATGGTAGAGGCTGAGGAGGAGGAGGTAGCGTGGATAGTAGATGCCGAGGAGGAGGTGGCAGGACCTTTCCCTTGTCAAGCTCTGCCGCTAGTCCATCCACCCAGTGGGCAGTTAGGGAGAGTAACTGGGTAACGTATGGGTGGTAATGTGGATCTCGGCACTGATGGTGTTGCACAATATACTGTATCTTCTTTCTAACTTGGTGCAGGTGAGGGATGACCCCTCTAGAGAAGTAGTGGCGGCCAGGAATGACATACTGGGGGACAGCCGCCGCCATCGGCTGGTGGGTGCGTGGGGCTGTATTTTCTCTTTCTTGTAAAGGTTTGTGTGATGTAAAGCTGTTGACTTCCCCATGAAGTTGTGGACATGACCAGGAATGCTGGTCGTAGTGCTGGTGATGCTGCCACATCTTCTGTTTGAGGGCAGATTGGTGGGCCTGTCACTCACTGACATAGAGGCCGAGACTGGAGAAGCAGAGGAGGGAGCCGGCGTCTCTGGTGTCTGATCCGCGGCAGCGCATGCTTGTGGTGCTGAGGTTATGGACATTAACACCTCGGCTGAGGGCCTGCTGGCAAACCACCTGCATCTTGTCTGGGACTGGCTGACCAACACCTCTTCCTCCAGTGTTATCACCCCTCACATCATCTTCCACCCAATACTCAACGCTGCCCTCTAGGACTGCCTCCACACTGAACATGTCTTTGATTGGCCGTTGGGTTTGATCATGGTCTGACATGTCAGGTGCCGGTCCCCCGACCATTTGATCCACGCTTCCCACATCCTCATCCTCCATCATCAGTGGCTGGGCATCAGTGCATTGCAGGTGTTACACTGGGTCAGGGGGACGGACCACTAAATCCATGGGAGTAGAATCCTCAAAGAGCCTTACCAACTACACCATCACCTGGGGCTCATAGCACTTAGAAGACCTGCAAGGGGGTGAGGTGTGTGTGTGTGTGTGTGTGTGTGTGTGTGGGGGGGGGTTGATGGTTTCAGCATCAGAGGAGCGGGTGGAAGACAAAGCCATGGAACTGGAGGCGCTCTGTGCCCTGTAAGCAGCTAAAGCCTCCACTAGATCTTGACTGATCATTTGCTGTCTGATATTGAGGCCCAGTAAGTTACTCTGCCACCTGCTTGCACTAGAGGGAGGCCCAGATCTCCCCTGTCTGCTCCCTACAGCAGCAGCAATATCAGCAACAGCAGCAGCAATATAAGCAACAGCAGCAGCAATATCAGCAACAGCATCAGCAGCAATTTTAGCAACAGCATCAGCAGCAATATCAGCAACAGCAGCAGCAATATCAGCAACAGCAGCAGCAATATAAGCAACAGCAGCAGCAATATAAGCAACAGCAGCAGCAATATCAGCAACAGCCTCAGCAGCAATATCAGCAACAGCAGCAGCAATATAAGCAACAGCAGCAGCAATATAAGCAACAGCAGCAGCAATATAAGCAACAGCAGCAGAAATATAAGCAACAGCAATATCAGCAACAGCAGCAATATCAGCAACAGCAATATAAGCAACAGCAGCAGCAATATCAGCAACAGCAATATCAGCAACAGCAGCAATATCAGCAACAGCATCAGCAGCAATATCAGCAACAGCATCAGCAGCAATATAAGCAACAGCAGCAGCAATATCAGCAACAGCATCAGCAGCAATATAAGCAACAGCAGCAGCAATATAAGCAACAGCAGCAGCAGCAATATCAGCAACAGCAGCAGCAATATCAGCAACAGCATCAGCAGCAATATAAGCAACAGCAGCAGCAATATAAGCAACAGCAATATCAGCAACAGCAGCAATATCAGCAACAGCAGCAGCAATATCAGCAACAGCAATATCAGCAACAGCAGCAGCAATATCAGCAACAGCAATATCAGCAACAGCAGCAGCAGCAATATCAGCATGGCGGCCATGTCCCTTCTTTCTGGCTTCTTTCATGTTGTGGTCAAAACAATTGTCTAACTCTGGCAGGACTCTGAAGACTTACCAAAGAACACACTTGTGGTTCACTTTTTTGTGACCTTCTCACCTCCTGGTTATTTACTGTAAATGCTGTAAATTTGTACAATATCCATCTCTGGAGCTGGTTCTTCTCTGTAAGAGCTGTAAAACTGTACAATAACCATCTCTGGAGCTGGTTCTTCTCTGTAAGAGCTGTAAATCTGTACAGTAGCCATCTCTGGAGCTGGTTCTTTACTGTAAATGCTGTAAATTTGTACAATATCCGTCTCTGGAGCTGGTTCTTCTCTGTAAGAGCTGAAAATCTGTACAGTAGCCATCTCTGGAGCTGGTTCTTCTCTGTAAGAGCTGTAAATCTGTACAGTAGCCATCTCTGGAGCTGGTTCTTCTCTGTAAGAGCTGTAAATGTGTACAATAGCCATCTCTGGAGATGGTTCTTCTCTGTAAGAGCTGTAAATGTGTACAATAGCCATCTCTAGGGGAAGGTTCTTCTCTGTAAGAGCTGTAAATCTGTACAATAGCCATCTTTGGAGCTGGTTCTTCTCTGTAAGAGCTGTAAATCTGTACAATAGCCATCTCTGGGGCAGGTTCCTTTCTGTAAGAGCTGTAAATCTGTACAATAGCCATCTCTGGAGCTGGTTCTTCTCTGTAAGAGCTGTAAATCTGTACAGTAGCCATCTCTGGAGCTGGTTCTTTACTGTAAATGCTGTAAATTTGTACAATATCCATCTCTGGAGCTGGTTCTTCTCTGTAAGAGCTGTAAATCTGTACAGTAGCCATCTCTGGAGCTGGTTCTTCTCTGTAAGAGCTGTAAATCTGTACAGTAGCCATCTCTGGAGCTGGTTCTTCTCTGTAAGAGCTGTAAATGTGTACAATAGCCATCTCTGGAGATGGTTCTTCTCTGTAAGAGCTGTAAATGTGTACAATAGCCATCTCTAGGGGAAGGTTCTTCTCTGTAAGAGCTGTAAATCTGTACAATAGCCATCTCTGGAGCTGGTTCTTCTCTGTAAGAGCTGTAAATCTGTACAATAGCCATCTCTGGGGCAGGTTCCTTTCTGTAAGAGCTGTAAATCTGTACAATAGCCATCTCTGGAGATGGTTCTCCTCCGTAAGAGCTGCAAATCTGTACAATAGCCATCTCTGGAGCTGGTTCTTCTCTTTAAGAGCTGTAAATCTGTACAATAGCCATCTCTGGAGATGGTTCTCCTCTGTAAGAGCTGTAAATCTGTACAATAGCCATCTCTGGAGCTGGTTCTTCTCTGTAAGAGCTGTAAATCTGGACAATAGCAATCTCTGGAGCTGGTTCTTCTCTGTAAGAGCTGTAAATCTGTACAGTAGCCATCTCTGGAGCTGGTTCTCCTCTGTAAGAGCTGTAAATCTGTACAGTAGCCATCTCTTGGGCTGGTTCTTTACTGTAAGAGCTGTAAATCTGAATGACAGCCATCTCTGGAACAGAGAGCAGTGAGCCTGTGGAATAGAACTTTTCAGCTGACCACCCCAGTATATACTAATTCTTATGCTAAATGTTGATTTATCACCACTTGTGATAAGGACATTTTTAGGGCAGATTGGCTTAAAGGACACCTGTCACCCCCCCGTGCCGGGGTGACAGGCTCCCGACCCCCTGTCAGATCCCCCTATACTTACGTGATCCCGCCGGGTCTCGCTTCCTGAGCCGGTCGGGTCACGGAGATATCAGCTCCCGAAGCCCGGCGCGCGCGCTGACAGCAGAGTCAGACGCCCATAGAGAATGAATGGGGAGTCCGATGCTCCGTCATTCTCTATGGGCATTGGACTCATCTCTCAGCGCGCGCGCGCGGGGCTTCGGGCGCTGATATCTCCGTGACCCCACCGGCTCAGGAAGCGGGACCCGGCGGGATCACGTAAGTATAGGGGGATCTAACAGGGGGTCGGGAGCCTGTCACCCCGGCACAGGGGGTGACAGGTCCTCTTTAAGTTTCTTACCTGGCTCAATACAGGGTCACAAGGTTTTAGTTACCCACAACCCTTTATCAGCACCTTCTCCAAAGCCTTGTCTGAAATTGATTCACAAGTGTCCTCAAACAACTGGACTCAGTAAATAAGTAGGATAGACAATCTGGCAGAGTAAGATAGACTGCAGCACACCTGCCGCTGCCTGTCACTGCATTCACAACCATAATGTTACACTTATTTATTGTATACTTGCACAACCATATACATACACTTGCTGTGATAATGGGGCCTCCATCAGCATACGTAACCCAGGGTGCACACCTTGTTAGGGTAATACATTTGGGGTACAGGTAGCCCAGTGAATCGTGGGTGTTGTGAATTAGTGGAGTTGTAGGAGGCTACAGTGTGTCACATGGCGTCCAGCTGCTGCAGCAGTCTATGACAGTGGTGAGCGAGCGAGGGCGTCTGGGGTGACAACCGCCTGCTGTCCGTCAGAGATGCTGATAGTCTGTCACCGGCACTGAGGGTGCGTAGCTGCTGCAGAAGAGAGAGAGGCATAAACATTATAAGACAGGAGGGGACGCGCTATATACAAGAAAGGAGCTGACGTGCTATATATAATACAGGAGGGTACACGCTATATATATAATACAGGAGGGTACACGCTATATACAAGAAAGGAGCTGGCGTGCTATATATAATACAGGAGGGTACACGCTATATATAATACAGGAGGGTACACACTATATATATATATAATACAGGAGGGTACACACTATATATAATACAGGAGGGTACACACTATATATATAATACAGGAGGGTACATGATATATATAAGACAGGAGGGTACACGCTATATATAATACAGGAGGGTACACGCTATATATATAATACAGGAGGGTACACGCTATATACAAGAAAGGAGCTGGCGTGCTATATATAATACAGGAGGGTACACACTATATATATAATACAGGAGGGTACACGCTATATACAAGAAAGGAGCTGGCGTGCTATATATAATACAGGAGGGTACACGCTATATATAATACAGGAGGGTACACACTATATATATATATAATACAGGAGGGTACACACTATATATAATACAGGAGGGTACACACTATATATATAATACAGGAGGGTACATGATATATATAAGACAGGAGGGTACACGCTATATATAATACAGGA